>NW_015159718.1:1168828-1178494 GCF_001447785.1 Gekko japonicus
TGTATTTACCAATGTATTTGTTAGTAGTATATGTGTCTAATCTTCTATTTCTTTTATTTTTACAGCAATTGGTTTCTGGTCTTTATTCCATATATGTATGATTGTATGTATTTTTGCATATCAGCCAACATGTTCTGTCTGTATTAGACCTCTGAGGAAGGCCTGTAAAGGCCGAAACGCGTTAGGTCTATCTTATTAGCCCTTGTATGTTTTTATATTTGTATATGAGGTAGGAATGGGCCCTTGTTTGTATTTTAATTTATGTTGAATAAATACATGTATATTTTTGTATGTTTCATAATTAGATTTTTAGAATTGGCCCTCTTCTATTCTTGACTAACCTTTTTAGGTTCTGGGTTCTGGAGTTCACTGTCGTTTCTTCCTAGGAGCTGTGTTTTGTGGCAGGAGACAGATTCTCATCTCCAGACACAGCTACATCTTCTGGGCGGCTCATCGGGCCAATCGATCAGCCATTGGCTTGCAACTGGGCCTCAGCCAGTGGGCTACAGTTGAGTGGAGGGGGTGCCGGGGCCTACGTTGGCTGGGCCTCCTCCCTCTTCTGTTCATAGACAGTTCTGCCTGGCTGCCAGATGTGTTGGTCATCCACCTAGGAGATAACGACTTGGGATTCCTGAAGGGGAAGGCCCTTGTGTGGCAAGCCAGGGATGACCTGGAGTACATTAAGCACCAATGGCCAGACACAGTTATTGTGTGGTCGGCCATGATTCCATGGCTGTTTTGGCGTAGCACTTGGGACCCCAAGGGGATCAGGAGGGCTCGCTGTAAGGCCAATGGGGAGCTCCATAATATTTTAAAGGTTGGATTGGGCCATTACTTGCCTCACCCCCAGATTCGGCTTGATTTTCCGGACCTGTACAGAGGGGATGGTGTTCATCTCTCCAAGAAGGGAAACGACATTTTCCTTCTGGATCTGCGGCTAGGGCTTGAGCTAATTTTAGGCATTTGAGTGGGTGCAGGGCCTAAGCAGAGGCTTGGCCCTTGCAGTGGCAGAATTAGGTTTAAATAAAGTTCAGCAGTGTACAAGATTAGCCCACCCAGGCCAGTCCAGGGAAGAGAGGGAATCCTGTACTTTTCAGTACATTAAACAACAAACCACGAGATGGTCTACATCCTCTCTGGTTTTCAGAACAATATGCCACCAGAATCTCTTTTCAATAGTCCCTGCTTTTCCTAAGGGAGAGATTCCAAACCCTTAGTTGGCATCTGGGACAGAACACCTTAGCAGCTCAATTCAGAGATGCACACTTTTTACCCTCCAATGGTAGCATATGTGGTCAGGGTTAGGCACAAGACTTAGACTTGGAATCCAAGTTACAACATCAAGGACAAATTAGCAATAAGAAGGATCTTTATTTAGTACAGAGTACAGCAAACAGACTAGGAGATTACAAAATAACAAAGGCTTGGGCAATTTGCCTGAACTACACATTGAAGATACATAGTTACCACATCAGAAACATCCACAGTCTAGAATAGTCCAAGGGATTTTGAAGGGAAATCCCATTTTTGCACACCATGAACTCCAAATCACAAAGCAACTCTTTGTCTCTCAAGAGGCAGCATTTCAGGTGCAATAAACAGAGCAAGAGACTCTAGAACAGGAAGAAGAACTCACTCCCATAGGGATCAAACAATTATACCCCAATTCCAGTCACAAATTAGATGTGACCATCAGCCAATTGCGAGTGGGCATGGGTGTGCCCAATTGTTGGTTGCCATAGCTGCGTGTGGGGATAGGCTATAAGTTTGGGATCCCACCTGCAGTCATCTGACCCAAACTCCAGCTACTTCATTGTGTACGTGACTGGTTGCAAGTGGGCCAGAAAGTGTAGCCATGAGATCTGGCGTTTGGCATGAAAGTGTGAAAGAATGTGGGTTTATGGCATGGCTATTGAGGCCATGTGGCCTCACCATTTGGCTTGCAACAGGAAACAAGACACAGCATGTTATCAAAAGACATCGCAGGAGAAGTCATGTGAATATAGAAGCAATATTTCTATACAAGCAGCTACATAAGCACCAATCAATAACCCCTGGGGGGGGTAGAGTGGTCTGCGGGATCAACCCTGCGGCCGTGTGGCCAGGGATGAGGCTTGCAGACTGCCTATGGGGATGGCCACGATGGAGACTCAGTGCTGGCTGTGCAGTGGTGTTTGAGGGCTCCTGAAGGCGTATCCCAATCATTGGCTCGGCTGGGTTTGCAAGCGACTTACAGTTGCCTCCCACCCAGGGCCTTGGTGTCTTTCCTGTTATACGGTTAAGGATGGGGTCAAAGCAGCACCAGGTCTTTCCATGCCACTGTTTTCATGTTTGCCCTTGCTGTTACTTTAATATGTTAATAAAGTGGCCTTATTTTATCCAACCTCGGTTGTCTGACTCTTTCTTCCATCTGAGGGGGCAAATGGATACACTGATAAATGTGCTGACTACCTTGAAAAAAAAGTTCTTTAAAAAGTCAAAAGCTTGCCTGAAGCATGGACAGGATGGAGTAAAAAGGCAAAGCTTATCTTGTATAAAATACCTACTCCTAGAGGGAGTTATATTTGTATCTTCTTTCCAGATGACCTGATGCCAGCACCCTTTTAAATATGTACACCTGCTCGGTGATTCACAAAGGGTGCTTATAAGACAAGGCCTGTGTGGATAAATGTATTTTTCTTTAGAGATCTAGACTGAGAAAACCTTTCACCTTTAGTTTTAAAAAGTTTTTTTCTCTCTTGGCAGAGAACAGGCAGCGGGAGGGGAAGTCAGTTCAATTGCTTGCCATCTTCACCTCAGCCACTCTTTTGAACTGCAAAATGGCAGGCTTGCCACTCTCTACAATGGAGTGGTCAGCTCATACCTTTTGCTAAGAAAGTGACATGCAGAAGGGAACAGAGATTTGGAAGATTTAAGGTGCTAGACAGACTTCAGGAAAAGCTTCTTTGATCTGCCCTGCCCTGCCCAAGAGGTAGGCAGAGATTATAAAATTCCTTGGCCTGAGGGTCTCTTTGGTGCTGATTCCATCCAGGCCTACATCTGAGTTTGTGCTGAAGGTGGCTATTGTTGTGTGGAGGACTGCGGGCCACAGCAGAGGCTCCAAGGTAAAACTCTTTAGAACCATAGTAACTTTAAAGTTAAGAAGTTTGCCTTAGCTTAACATCAGCTTGGGTATGTACATAGGGAAAGGCACAGGAACTGTGTGCTTATAGAATCCCTTTTGATCCCTTGCTCAGTGTGTTGCTGTGCTGGGAGTATGTGTGTCAGCATTTCATTTTTATTTATTATATCAATTAAAACATTTTTGCTGCCTTTCCATCCAATCAGGGTCCCCAAAGCTGCACACATAGAACATTACAATATCAGAATAATTAAAAGATCAGATCAATTAAAACATTAAAATTATAAAATAATTCAATAAAACACATACACAAACTACCTAAACAAACATTTTATAACTTTTATTGCTGGTGGCCATTTGGACGTGCTGTTTTAAAACAAGTGCCAGGAGAATGGAAGGGGCCGTCAATTGGCAAGTTGCTACTTACCCAGTGGTGCACAAGTGCTGTAAGCTGTCCCTGTGGTAACCAGATGCTCAGTAGTGGGAGACACTGGCACAAGGCAAGGCCTTAGAACTGCAACACAGGAATGAGAAACTGGGAGCCCTGTCCTCTCAGCAGGTGGTTCTTACAAAGGCCACATGGTGACAGTGGTTGAACTAAAAGAGGGAGAGAAAACACCTCTGAGGGTTGGGAAAGTCATAAGAGCATAAGAAGATCCCTTCTGGTTCAGCATTCTGTCTCACATAGTGGCTAACCAATTCCTCTGGATGGCCAAGAACAGGGCACAGAGGCAGAGACCTTCCCCTGATATTGCCTCCTGGCTCTGGGATTCAGAGGATTAGTGCCTCTGAATATGGAGGTTCCCCTCAGTCACCAGGGCTAGTAGCCTTTGACAGAATTATTATCCTCCATGAATCTACCTAATCACCCTTTAAATCTCTTTATTCCTGTGGCAGTCACTACATCCTATGGCAGCAAATTCCACGTTTTAATCACTCTCTGTGTAAAGTGTTATTTCCTTTTGTCCATCCTGAACCTACTGCCCACCTTTTTAATTGGATGCCCTTGAGTTCTAGTATTTTGAGAGTGGGAGAAAAATTTTCTTTGTCAACCCATTGCCATATATCATTGTGCTAATGGTTTTATAATGCTTGTTTTTAGTTGTTTTAAATTTTATGTAAGCCACTCTGAGTCTGCCTTGGCAGGGAGGGTGGGGTATAAATCAATCAAAGAAACAAATAAATAATAAACCCTCTGCAACCCGTGCATAATTTTATAAACCTCTATCATGTCCTCCCCTTAGTTGTCTCTTCTAAACTGAAAATTCTCAGATTCTTCTGCCTTTCCTTAAAGAAGGTGCTCCAACCCCCTAATCATCTTGGTTGCACTCCTTTCCACTTTTTCCAGCTCTGCAATGTCCTTTTGGTGTACTGGTTTGGTGTAGTGGTTAGGAGCATGGGGTCTAATCAGGGAAAACTGGGTTTGATTCCCCACTTCTCTACATGCAGCTGCTGGTGTGACCTTCATAGAATCATGAAGTTGGAAGGGACCTCCAGGGTTATCTAGTCCAACTCATTACACAATGCAGGAAATCCACAAATACCTCCCTCCACACACCCCAGTGACCCCTGTTCGACACCCACAGGATGACAAAAACCTCCAAGATCTCCAGTAAAACTGGCCTGGAGAAAAATTGCTTCATGACCCCAAAGTTTGGTGTAGTGGTTAAGTGCGTGGACTCTAATCCGGGAGAACCGGTGTCAGAACCCACAGCTAACAACAAAGTACATGCATTCAGGAACAGTTATACTTTTATTGCAAAGCTATAGATGCAGTAACACAGGCACTGTTAGGAATGGCCACAGCCACTAGAGCATAATAGGATATAGGTTATTCGTATGCCCCCCCCATGGCATTGGCCAATTAGGGACCCTCCCACGCGCGGGATAAGTCAGGCTACCGTTAGGCGGCTAAAGCTGAGAACCAGGAGTCTCTCACGGTATATAGGAGCCCTCCAGACAACACAACCTCCTCTAGCACATCTGTAGAGATAAGCGTTTCAGCAAAAGCAGAGCAGCAGGGATAGGAATGCAATAACAATTAACAAGACATTGAATGAACTCCCCAACCCTCATGGCAGGATAGCTGACAACCGGGTTTGATTCCCCACTCCTTCAGTTGCACCTGGCTGGATGATCTTGGGCAAGCCATAATTCTGGCACAGCTGTTCTTGAAAAAGAGCAGTTTCTGTCAGAGCTTTCTCAGCCCCACCTACCTCACAGGGTGTCTGCTGTGGGGAGGGGAATGGAAAAGAGTTTGTAAGCCACTCTGATACTCCTTTGAGTAGTGAAGGGTGGGGTATAAATCCAATCTCCTCCTCCTCCTCCTCTTCTTCTCCTTCTTCTTCTTCTTCTTCTTCTTCTTCTTCTTCTTCTCCTTCTTCTTCTCCTTCTTCTCCTTCTTCTTCTTCTTCTTCTTCTTCTTCTTCTTCTTCTTCTTCTTCTTCTTCTTCTTCTTCTTCTTCTTCTTCTTCTTCTTCTTCTTCTTCTTCGTGGTGATCAGCATTTTCCTGGGAGTGTAAGGAGCTACAAGAACACTGATGCAACAATTCCTGCCCTCCCTCTCATGAGCTGTTCACAGAATCCGCATTGCTGTCAGATGACCATCTAGCCTCTGTTTGAAAACCTCCAAAGAAGGAGAGCCCACCACCTTCTGAGGAAGCCTGTTCCACTGAACTGCTTTAACTATTAGGAAGTTCTTCCTAATGTTTAGCCGAAAACTCTTCTGATTTAATTTCAACCTATTGGTTCTGATCTGACCTTTTGGGACAACAGAAAACACGTCCACATCATCCTCTACATGACAGCCCTTCAAGTACTTGAAGATGGTTATCGTATCACCTCTCAGTCATCTCCTCTCCAGACTAAACATACCCAGCTCCTTTAAACTTTCATCATAGGACTTGGTCTCCAGACTCCTCCCCATCTTTGTTGCCCTCCTCTGGACATGTTCCAGCTTATCAATATCCTTCTTAAATTGTGGAGCCTAACACTGAACACAGTACTCTAGGTGAGGTCTAACCAGAGCAGAGTAAAGCAATATCATCACTTCACGTGATCTGGACACTGTTGAAACAGCCCAAAATCACATTCCTTTTATTTGTTTCAGCCCAGTTTTCCAGCCTGTCAAGATCATTCTGAATCCTAACTCTGTCTTCTACTGTATTTGCTACCCCTTTCAATTTAGTATCATTTGCAAATGTAATAAACATCCCTCTATTCCTTCAGCCAAATCATTTATAAAAGTGTTGGACAAAACACATCCCAGGACAGATCCCTGAGACACTCCATTTGTCACTTCTTTCCAAGAGGATGAGGAACCATTAACAAATACTCCTTAGGTGTGATCTGTCAACCAGTTACAAATCCACTTAACAGTAATACGATCCAAACCACATTTTTTTCAATTTGCCAACAAGAATATTATGTGGAACCTTATCAGAAGCTTTACTGAAATCAAGATAAACTATGCCTATAGCGTTCCCCAGATCCAGCAAGGTAGTAACTTTCTCAAAAGAAGAGAGAGAGAGAGAGAGAGATGGAGAGAGAGAGAGAGAGAGAGAGAGAGAGAGAGAGAGACCAAAGGGATCTGTCCAAAGGGATCTGTCAAAGATGGGCAAGTGGGCGTCAACATGGCAAATGGGGTTCAATGTGGCCAAGTGCAAGGTGATGCACATTGGAGCCAAAAATCCTAAATATAAATACACGTTGATGGGGTCTGAACTGGCAGAGACTGATCAAGAGAGAGATCTTGGAGTTGTAGTAGATAACTCACTGAAAATGTCAAAACAGTGTGTGACTGCAATTAAAAAAAGGCCAATGCTATGCTGGGGATTATTAGGAAGGGTATTGAAAACAGATCAGCCAATATCATAATGCCCCTATATAAATCAATGGTGAGACCTCATTTGGAATACTGTGTGCAATTCTGGTCACCACACCTTAAAAAGGATATTATAGCTTTGGAAAAAGTGCAGAAAAGGGCAACTCGAATGATAAAAGGGTTGGAACACTTTCCCTATGAGGAAAGGTTAAGGCGCTTAGGGCTCTTTAGCTTGGAGAAACGACGACTGAGGGGTGACATGATTGAGGTTTATAAGATTATGCATGGGAAAGAGCAGGTAAAGAAAGAGGTACTTTTCTCCCTTTCTCACAATACAAGAACCCGTGGGCACTCCATGAAATTGCTGAGCGGTCGGGTTAGAACGGATAAAAGGAAGTACTTCTTCACCCAAAGAGTGATTAACACATGGAATTCACTGCCACAGGAAGTGGTGGCAGCTACAAGCATGGACGGCTTCAAAAGGGAATTAGATAAGCATATGGAGCAGAGGTCCATCAGTGGCTATTAGCCACAAGGTATAGATAGGGACTCTGGGCAAGTGATGCTCTGTCATCTTGGTGCTTGGGGGGGTCAACAGTGGGAGGGCTTCTAATGTCCTGGCCCCACTGCTGGACCTCCTGATGGCACTGGTATTTCTGGCCACTGTGTGATACAGAGTGTTGGACTGGATGGGCCTTTGGTCTAATCCAACATTGGCATCTCTTATGTTCTTATGTTCTTATGTTACCTTTAATGGCATAATGTTACAACACACACACACACAAAACTAGACACCAATAAATACATATATACAAATACTAAAAGTCTCCACCAAACAAAACCCATTTGGGATTTTAAAAAAAAGGAGAGGGAAAAAAGTTAAATCTAAATATTACAGCTTCTAACACTTAACTTCCGTACAACTAGTAGGTACTCAGTGACAACTGTGGTAATTTCAGGAGATTTGTCAGATAACAAAAAACCAAGGTCATTATTGGTCATAGATTTTGTAGAAGAAAGGAGGGGATGGATCAAAGAATGCCATAGCAAAGAGTAATGAGAGCAGCGAAAAAGAATATGTTGCACAGAATCAGGTTCATTGTAAAGACAGGTACAGACTCTTTCTTTATAAGGAATACCCTTATATCTGCCTGTCAAAACAGCCGAAGGGAAGAAATTGAACCTGGCAAGCATGAAAGCTCTACGGTGTGAGGGGTTTGCCAAATTAGAAAAGTACTGGGCCATAGAATCTTGTGCAGGGAAAAGACCAAGAAAACATGGAGAACAGACTCCAGAGCTACCAGCATTAATAACTTGAGCTTCAATGTCCCAAATCCTCTTTTGGACAATCCAAAGAATATTCATTTTAACAGAATTGCCCAAAAAATCCAGATCAATACCAATGGATTTGATTTTAGACACTATGAATTGGGACCAATTTGAGGTGTAAGGGTCCGCAGGGAGGAGAACAATAAGACTGTTAACATTTTTACAGGCAGCTCAGGGGTTGAGAGCTTCTGCCCACAAGACATTTTTTTAATCCATTGGAAACAATGGAGAACATAAGAACATAAGAGAATCCAGTGTCGGATCAAGCCAATGGCCCATCCAGTCCAACACTCTGTCACACAGTGGCCAAAAATACCAGGTGATATGAGGAGGTGCAGCAGTGGGGCCAGGACACTAGGAGCCCTCACACTATTGACCCCCCCCCCAAGCACCAAAAATAGAGAGCATCACTTGCCCCGGAGTCCCTATCTATACCTTGTGGCTAATAGCCACCGATGGACCTCTGCTCCATATGCTTATCTAATTCCCTCTTGAAGCCGTCCATGCTTGTAGCCGCCGCCACCTCCTGTGGCAGTGAATTCCATGTGTTAATCACTCTTTGGGTGAAGAAGTTGACGGAAGGACTGAGGGAACCAGGAGGCTTTTGTGAGTTCCCAAAGGGTGCCACGCTCAGGGTAAAGAGGTGGGAGTGGTGAGGGAGAAGCACTCTTTGGCGGTCTTTTGTCCCTCTGGAAATAGATCCTCTGTACCCTTCACCCCTGCCCAGGGGTGTAGACTTTCCAACCCGGGGCGGGGGGCTGGGGCTGCTGTGCTAGGAGCAAGGGTGGTTGGAACCTTATTAGGACTTATTAGCTAATTAGGACTGAAAACTAGAGCATAAATATTATCATGCATACTTCTTCAGGTGTGCAAAATCATAATGTCGATAGTTTTCAGCACTTTTATGGTTTTTCTTGAAACTTAAACAAGGGAAGTTGTTTTGTTACATATAAACTTTTTGCAAGTCCTCTAATAAAAAAAGTCCACATAACACCTTGAATTTGTTTCATTATAAAATTTAAGCTGTATTAAATGTGCATCATTTATTTTTTTCCTAATCAAGGATTTTATGGAAAGTATTTGTAGCTACTAGGAATTCGTACAGCATGTGAAATTAACATGGTGTATTTTAGTTTTGCTTAGTAACCATGTCAGGAAAAAAAACATGGCTAATCATATATGGATGGTACAGAATTGTTTTCTGTTGCCCCAGAAGGTTGGACAAGAACCAACGGGTGGAAATTAAATCAGAAGAGTTTTCTGCTAAACATGAGGAAGAACTTCCTTGACAGAGCGGTTCCTCAGTTGGACAGGTTTCCTCGGGAGGTGGTGGGCTCTCCTCCTTTAGAGGTTTTCAAACAGAGGCTAGATGGTCATCTGACAGCAATGCTGA
>NW_015159718.1:1179459-1179628 GCF_001447785.1 Gekko japonicus
GGGAACAAAGGAGCCCCTCCTCTTTTCCGGACCCCCCCCCACTCCTTGCTCAGCCTCTCTAGCAAAAGGCTCGGAGGGCTTAACCCCCGCAGCGCTGCAGACAAAAATGCGTCCTCCGGTCCCCTCCAGGAGGCACTTGCGAGGCCCCCTGCACCTCCCTGGGCCTGCT
>NW_015159718.1:1179949-1189328 GCF_001447785.1 Gekko japonicus
GCCGAAGTGGGGGCGGGAACGGGGAGGGTTGCAGAGACGCGCAGCAAGAGGGCCGCCAAGGGTCTGACTCAGTCTCTCGGCACTGATCATGCCCGTGCAAAAAAAAAAAGGAAAAGCTTTATTTTCCTTTTTTTTTTTTGCACGGGCATCTCTCTCTCTCGGCACTGATCATGCCCATGCAAAAAAAAAAGAAGAGGAAATTAACGCATCGGATGGGGCTTCTCTCTGAACTCTCTTCTTGAAAACCCCCGAGCCCACCGGGAGGACTATAAAAATATCTCTCTGGGGCACAACGAAGCAACTTGGGCAGAGGAGGAGAAGGGTTTGGGGGAAGGCGCGTGCGCTGGAAAAAAAGGAAAGGAAAAATCCCCCCCCCCAGAACAGAAGGCAAAACATTTTCTTTTTGCGAGAGAGAGAGAGAGAGAGAGAGACTTTGATTGATGAGCAGCCTTGCCTTGCCTTGCCTTCCCCAGCTGGGTGAGCCGGCGGCCGCACACACGTGTTCCCACGGCGGCCGCAGGGCCGCTCTCGGTGGGGGCAGGGGCCGGGCGGCTTCCTTCGCCGCGGTCCCTTTCCCAGGACTCACTCCCTCCCTCCGGAGTCCGCCTGCTGGGCCGGCTCCTCCCTGCCCGGGGAGGCGGCCCCGGGAGCGCCAGCTTGGCTCTTTTCCGCGTCAGGCTCCTGGGGCGGCCATGGCTTGGGAGGGCGAGGGGTGGGCGGGGCTTCTGGGGAAATTTCGGGGGCGCCAGCCCCCCAGCCCCCGCGAAGATTACGCCGGTGGGGGAGGCCGAGGAGAGGCACAAGCAGTTATACTATAAATTTGGTGCCTCTATCTAAAAAAATAGTCCTCAGAGCCCCAGCTAGCCCCAGATGAATTCTCCATTATAGCCTATGGGACCTATTGACTATAATGGTCCCCATAGGCTACAATGGAGTCACAAAAAATGATATTTTTGCACACTTCTATTATGCTTTTCAGTATGATTTATATGCTGCCTTGAGTCACAGGGAAAAGTGGAATATAAATATTTGAATAAATAAGTAGTTTGGGCAAATTGATAACATTTAAGCAACTTCCTGTTTGTTAGGTTACACAGGGTTCTGACGAGTGATTGTTCACCCTCTGTTATACTTAATCTGTAATGCTGGTTGTAATATTTCACCAAAAAAATTAGACCAGACTTCAAGAATCCGACCTCCCCCAAGTGCTGGTATGTTTTCTAAGGCTCAGCACAAAGTTACAGTCCAAGGCCAGGTCTACCAATATAGTGAACTAGGGTGGGTATACCTGTTCCCCAGAGGCCAGGTCTACCAATATAGTGGTCGAGGGTGGGTAGACCTGTTCTCTGGAGGCCAGGTCTACCATAGTGAAAAGGGGGGGTAGACCAGTTCCCTGAGGCTAGGTCTACCAATATAATGGACTGAGGTGGGTAGACCTGTTCTCCGGAGGTCAGGTCTATCAATATACTGGAAAGGGGAGGGTAGACCTGTTCTCCAGAGGACAGGATATGGGGTGGGTGAAATTTGACTTGATTCTGTTTTCTCTTACAATGTTTAAATTATTCTTAAAATATAATTTAAATATAATTTAAAATAATTTATTTCAAGATTTTTAAAAGGTTTTGGAAGTAATCTTCAAAAAAAAACTAATTTACATGATAGTCAAATGTAGACTCACTCACAACTTTAATGCTACTAGGTTTTTTTGCTTACAATGTAGAATTTCTGCTCACAACACTGTGCAGCTTAGAGGGAACATTGGTCAGAACAGATGTCTGTTCCATGCCCTAATGGAGTGCATAACTTAAGCAAATGGATTACTCAAGATTACTCAAAATATCTCAGGAAGACTTCATTAGTAACTCAAGGAAGCAATTACTTTCAAACTCTCTTTTACACTCAAGATCACTTTTTCCTCTTCACCATTGCTTAAGTGCAAATTCATCCCTTTATCTCAGTGTCACTTGTCCAGTCAAACCTTCTTGGGTTATCAACAGGGCCATTAAGGGCAATCAAGCCACAGCCCAAACCTTTGTTTCACCCCAGTAAAGCAATCATCACAATTGTTCTCTAAAAGTTTTCATGCCTTCCCAAAGCCTCAGGGCACAATTTCCCTATAAGAATCAGACCCAAAAACCCACTCACTGTGTTGTGTGTTCTTAGTACTAATCACATAACCCACACTAATGGGCTTCTCTTTCTCACCTTCACAGAACAAAATAGTTTCTCTCCAGATCTGCTTCTTCCACAGACCTGTATAGGACTGGTAAATATCACCCAATCCATAAACGCTATTGCCCTCTCCTCCCTGCCTTTTCAGTTAATTCTTGAATGTTGTGTGTTTTGCTGAATGAACCCTTTTCTCATTTTCTTTGTTAATAAAAAGACTTTAATTTTTATTATTTTATTGTTTTAAAATGTTTTAAATTATCTACTTACATGTTAATGTTTAATTATCTATCATATGTTACTGTTGTCACAAAGTGTGTGACCTTGTAACCTGCCCCGAGCCCATTCATAGAAAGGGCAGGATAGAAATAGAATTAAATAAATAAACAAATCACCTGTTTATTTAAGAGTTCTCACAGGGACAATCACACCTGTTTGTTCTTACTGATACTAGGCCGTACTCATATCAGTTGGGTGTGGTGCTATCCTACATTCTATGGGTTTGGTTTTATGGAACAAAAATGTATCTCCTGGTTAAATCATGATATTTTTATGCTGGAGAGTACCCTCCATATGCTGGGACAAAAGGTTTGCAATCAAGGCAGGGCAAAGTAAAAATGCCTTTTTCTTTCTTCCTCAGACACTTTTCATGCTAGAATGATCTAGTGCACCTTCTGGCCTCCCCAAGACTGTCCTCTTACATAAGAAAGGCCATGGGTTCCAGTGAAAAATACATGTTTTAATACTTCCAGGCCAGATCACAAAAATTTAAATCTGGGATGTACAGTGTCTTTCCTATACCAGCATAGAAAATATCTGATTCAGTGACAAGGATTTTTTTCTTATCCTGGCCCTTGGTGAGTTTGAGGGCTGCCATCCAGGAATGTGAGCATAAAGCAGAGCATAAAGCAGAGCGCAGGAGACAGCACTACACTTAGGGTGATTCTGCATTGGCTTTTCCCCTCTGTTGTTTTACAAAACCCACATTGGAACAGAAATTCCCCTCTACATTTCATGCTGCTTTCACTTTCTTTGATAATCGTGTTTTATGGTACCTTCTGCATAGATTTATGGCCATTCAGGGGTGTCTTTGCAGTCAGGACAGCATTGCCCCAAGGTATCAGAATGTGGTTTTGAGCTGCACTTTTTCCTCGGTGTTCAGAAAATGTGGAGTGAATGCTAGAAGCAGAGTTGCCTCCTCTTTACATATCACAAAGCTTCTGGAGCAAAAAGGCAAGTACACCTTCCCCTCCCTGCAATAAGTCTCATATCTGCCCCCAGAAAGCTTTCACTCTTACTGGAAGAATTGGCACTGGTGTAGATTCTGGTGGGAATGTGATTCTGTCCTTTCCTATTTTGTACCAGTCCGACATCCACTGATTATCAACATTTGGTCCGGATGATCTTATTTGGTACCTTCATTATGGATACTTACATTAATTTGATTCTAAAGTTAGGTAAGAAGGAGATAAAAAACTCTGCAATCTAAAGCCTGTCATTAGTGACCTTTTCTCTGAACAAGAGAATGAAATGCTGACTAATGACGTACTTGGTATTCTCTCAAAATAATTGAGTCTCTATAATTGCTGCTAGGAATGGATTTCCTGAAAGTATAATTTGGTATATAGTTTCCTGCCTAGAAATGAGGTTTATTTATATCCTCTATGGCTGCGGTCACACACATTAAATAATCCACTTCCAATCCATAACCAGGGCACTTTCCAATTGGATGTTGCCAGTTCACACAGTAAAATCCAGTTGAAAAGTGGATTGAAAGTGGATTATTTAGTGTGTGTTACTGCAGCCTACATGATTCTTTGTCACATGTTCCTTTGTGATTCTTAAAAAAAATGAAATTTCTGTGATGATTTGTTGCCTATTTACTCCCTTTCTTGTAAAAAACAATTGGGGAATTTCTACGATGTCTTTCAAAGGGACTTGCACATCACTACTCAGACAACATAAAAGTTTTGTTGTGTGAAACTGAGCTTGTCACAGTGATACCAAAGTGTTTGAACTGAATAGGAGGAGGAGGTGACTGACTTATTTCTCACCAATTTCATTATAGCACCTGGCAAGGTGTAAAATAAAAATCAAAGATCATTTTCAGGAATTACAACGGAGGCAATTGCTTTAAAAGGTGGTCTTGAAAGGTATCTTTACACTACGGGATGGATCCAAAGAACCATGAACTAACTCCACTTCTGAAATAGATCTTTTCTTCTGCCTGTTTTGTGCAGCCATTGATGCCATCCTAAAAGTTACTGTTGACATTCAGAGGAAGTCTCATGAAATGCTGTGCTGGGTAGTAGGCTGAATCTTGAGTAGAAAATCTGCAGAAATTCACAAGTGGCTCCAACTCAATACCCTCCCTCCCTCTCTCTCTCTTTTTTTAAAAGAAGAAAATTAAACACAATTGAGAATGGAACAAGAACCAAGCCTAAGAGAAAGCTTGAAAAGAAAAAGGTGAAAAGGTATTTCTAACAGCTGCTGTTTGTGTCTAGAGAGTAGGAAAAATAAAGAAGAAGATGGGGAATGAAAATTGCTCAGATATTTTTGAGACAGAATAAACAGACAAAAGGAGAATAATAGTGACGCAAAATGCAAACTAAAATAATTGAAGGAAAAACATGAGATGAGAGGAAGAAAATATGGAAGCATTACTAGTGCTCAAAAATAATTTGTAAAGCATTCAGCCATGTTGATTATACAAAATTAAAGAAAATAGAAATGTTCTTTTCCCTTATCTTTTCCCCAAGTGTAATTTGTTCTGCACAGTGATGTTGTTGTGTCGTAAAAATAGCATACATGATTTCTTCATTTTGCAGAGTTGGATGGCATATTTGGGCAGATGGGTTGCTTTTTGCCATAATAGTAAAATACTTGAATGATCCAATAAATCATATCAGTAACAACAAATTAATAATGGAGCAGCCATAAAGCCAATGGATGATTGAAAATAGAAGCTTAAAACAGAAGTAAATGGTATAAAAGGTAATAAAATAATCAACTTTTCAACTAAAGACCTGGGGCAGGGGGAAATGTACCTAACAACTAAACCTAGTTACAAGTAATGTATCCTACGTACAGGAATGGGTTAAATGCCATTGGCATCACAATAGGTTCAGAAGTGTTTATGCTTGAGTGGGCTCACAAACAGATACAGGAAGAAGGTAGAATTTTTCACTTAAAAATACCATATTTCAAACTTGAATGAAACACTGGATACAAATCAAGCACATTTCAGATTTTTGATAATGTACATGTTTTGTTGCTATATTAAGCATATTCTAGAACTGCTGCTGTAAGACTCATTTAGTTTTTTGATAATGTAGATGTGCAGTAGCAATGAAAATTCAGTACCTCCGAAGTCATCATTTGAGTGCATCTCCATATCCCTGTCCCACAACTTGTTCTTCATTTGTTAAAATAATTAGGAATAATTGATATTACACTAAGGTTGCGTTTGATTTCCCCCATACACTACAACTGCCTGGGATTTTTAACCACATTTCCATATCTCTAAAATTAACTATGGCTCCGGTCACATGGGCTGGAAAATGCGGGGGGGAAGCGTGTCTGTTTGCCCCGGGGCAAAATAACGTGCGGTTGCGCGATCAGACCTCCCATGGAGGTCCCATGGAGGTCCCATGGTTAGGGGGAGGCGCCGATCACAGCACAATCCTGTGGCGCCGCGGGGCAAAGAAGTGGGGCCCACGCACCAAGGGAAGGCGAGGAGGGGGCTGCCAAAGAAAGCCGGCCAAGCAGCGCTGGGGAGAGGAGGGGCCAGCGACCAACTGGGCAGTGCGGCGTCGCATCGGGCACGGCTTTGTCCCCACCAGTGAGGCAGGCAGGGGACGGGCAGTAGTTGTGTAAGGGCAGCAGTCTGGGGAGCCGGCTGGTGGGGCGCGTGAAGAGGGCAAAGCAGCATGGCTCAGCCCCCTCCACCCTGACTGCGCCTCCTTCTCCGCTGCCTCCTCCAGCGCCTGTCTTCGAGGCCACAGTGGTTGCCGCCCTCCTGGCTCTTCGGCTCCCTGGGCGCTGGGGCTCCGATCCCGCAGCCTCTGCACACACACCCGTCTCTATAGGAGCCCTTGCGCTGCCCGTGTGTCTAGTCAACTCTTCCCGGCTTTGCCCCCCTTCCCCAAGCAGACTTCCTAGTCTGCCGCCGCGCCTCCCCCTCTTCTGGGCTTCACCTCAGCCACTTTATCTTCTGCCTTGCCCCCTTTCTGTTTCTCTCTCACCTCAAGCCGTGCACTCTGTGTTGCGTTTCTTCTGGCTGCTCTCCTCTGCACGACTCAAGTCTTAGCGAGCTGCTAAGTTGTGTATTTTTTTAAAACTAAAGTGTGCGCATGCTCCATTGGGTGCTTGTGCGCATCCGTGGAGACTTGGGGAAAAAACCCATTTTGCTAGGGGACATGGGCGGGTGCCAGAACTACCACCGGGAACACAATCAGACGCCCGCCCTTGCCCTGCGGTTTCCGGAAACTAATACCTCGGAAGTACTAGTTTTTTAAACCGCATTTTCGGCAGGAAGCCTTGGGTGAGCCACGGGAGCTCTACGCTTCCAGGATGTGGTGGTGTGATCGTGCCCGGAAAATCCACCTATCTTCCATCCCTCTAGCGTGGCTAATACTCCATGTGACCAGGGCCCATACCTAACTTGGGCAGAGCTATGGCACTGCCAAAATGCACTGAATGTTGATGCAACAAAATTACCACACTACTACTTTGGTATCAGTCTGGCCAAGCCTCTAGAGTTGATATTTCTGTTCAATAATATGAATTGGCCCAGTACTGTCATCAGCACAACCATAAGATCAAAAGGAATAACATCTAACCCAACGCTCACAGGAGGCATTTTTACTTGACAGATTGCGCCCAAAGAGTGCTTGTTAATGGTTCCTCATATTCTTGGAGAGGAGTGACAAGTGGAGTGCCTCAAGGATCTGTCCTGGGATCTGTTTCGTTCAATGTCTTTTTCAATGAATTGGAGAAAGGGATAGAGAGAATGCTTATTAAATTGCAGATGATATTAATTGGAAGGGGTAACAAATACAGTAGAAGACAGAGTCAGGATCAATGTTCCCTCTAAACTGTGGAGTCCTGTGAGCAGAAATTCTACTTTGTGAGCTACTGGCATTAAAGTTGTGAGCAGGTAGTTTGGCTGCTGCATAAAATTAGTTTGCTCTGGAGCCATCTTTCCTGAGCTAAGGCTAAAAAACTGTGAGCTAGCTCACACTAACTCAGCTTAGAGGGAACACTGGTCAGGATACAGGATGATCTTGACAGTATGGAAAACTGGACTGAAACAAATAAAATGAATTTCAATGGGGATAAATGTAAAGTTCTACATTTAGGTAGGAAAAATCAGATGCATATTTATAGGATGTGGGAGACGTCTTGGCAGTAGTATGTGTGAAAAGGATCTAGGGGTCTTGTAAACCATACACTGAACATGAGTCAGCAGTGTGATGTGGTAGTTAAAAAGACAAATGCGATTTTGGGCTGTATAAACAGAAGCAGGGGTCATTTCCTGCGGGAGCGCACAGGAGCAGAGCTCCGGCAGTAAGGAGCCCAGGGGGCGGGCACATGCGACAAGCCCCGCCCCCTGCTCCCAGCAGCCCTCAGTCGGGCCACGAGGAGCAAGAAGCAGCCAGGTAATGTTAAGAGATGTGCTTAAAACTGTATTTTTATCTGTATTGTGCTGATGCTTGAATGTATGCAATGTACTTGCATTTGTGTATGGGTTTTGGAATGCTGTGTGATTTGCTTGCTTTGGTTTGCCTGCACCTGGAAGCTGCTGTGCCAATGTGCTGCCTGCACCAGTATGCTAATGAAGACACACACACACCTACCCATCCTGCCTTGGGAAGAAGAATCATTCTCCATTATGCTCAGCCAAGGGACTCTCACAAACAACAAGTATTCCACCATCAAGGAGTTTCTGGATAACACGTAATCCTGTATCTGGTTTGCATCTGAAAGTGACTTCTTCCTGTTTACAGCTCCTGGACCAAGCCAGAGCATCAACACATCAAAGGTTTCCATGGCAATGCAACTTTGACACCTTGACCAAATGGTTCCTATAGAAGTATAGGGTAGAATTTGAATATTGTCCACTCCCTCTAGATAGATACGTCACATCGCAATGGCCAGTAGGTTTAGGGAATGGGACGGACTAAGGACAGGAGGTTGGCACTGATGCCAACCCCCAAACTAGGTGATAAAAGGCTAGGAGCATCCTTTGTTCAGCGCTAGCCATCCCCCACCCCACCTAGGCAACTAAAGCTCTACTGAAGGGTATTCTCACGTGCTTCCTTGGATCGCGACCAAGAGAGGCCCACACGTGGTGGCTGGTTCCATCAGTGTGAAGGAGAATCCCTCTAGTTAGGTCTTTTGTTCCTGCATTATTCATTGAGAGGATCAAACCCCCTTCTGAATCAGATAAGTATATCCGTCAACCTTTTGTATGTTACCACCCAGTTAGTCAACGTTTATTATTTTCTATACTGATTGCTTTCCATTTCATATTGTATCTAAAGGAACTCGTGAGTGTGTGTGAACGAATCTGTTTTTTGGTATGTTTGTGAATTTCAATATTACTCAGTAAAGAAAACATTTATTCTTTAATCATCCAGTGGTGTTGTCTCTTCTATGGGGAATAAGGAGTGTTTGTTCTGATTCTTATCTCTGTATACACTGGTGTCCAAGAACCCACAAGCCCCTGTCCTACCAAGACAGATTTGGGCTAAAGGATTAATTATCCAAAAGAGGATTTCTCCTAACAGATTGTTGCAGAGCCCCCCCCCCGGCCCACGTTCAGGTACAAGCTCTCCCTCCTCTGTGAGGGCAGATCTGCAGGGGCCCCCCCAGCTAGCAATCCAAAACAGTGCAGTGGCACCTTTAAGATCAAGTTTTATTCAGGTACAAGCTCTCCCTCCTCTGTGAGGGCAGATCTGCAGGGGCCCCCCCAGCTAGCAATCCAAAACAGTGCAGTGGCACCTTTAAGATCAAGTTTTATTCAGGTACAAGCTCTCCCTCCTCTGTGAGGACAGATCTACACATCCCCCACCCAATAGCTAGCAATCCAAAACAGTCCAGTGAAGCCTGAGCGGTGGGTGTTGCCTTCTGACACACTTCCGGTGATTTCAGGGGGTGTGGCATATGCAAATAAGTTATGGTAATAAGTTATGCTAATGAGCTCCTG
>NW_015159718.1:1189628-1192920 GCF_001447785.1 Gekko japonicus
CGGTTCCTCAGTGGAACAGGCTTCCTTGGGAGGTGGTGGGCTCTCCTTCTTTGGAGGTTTTTAAACAGAGGCTAGATGGCCATCTGACAACAATGCTGATTCTGTGAACTTAGACTAGTCATGAGACGGAGGGCAGGAAGGGTTGCATCAGTGTTTATTTCTTGTGGCCCTTTCTTACACACCCAGGGAAATGCTGCCACTTTGGGGTCAGGAAGTAATTTTTCCCAGGTCAGTTTGGCCGAGTTTTCTGTCATCTTCTGGGCATGGAACAGGGGTCACAGGGGGTATTTGTGAATTTCCCACACTGTGCAGGGAGTTGGACTAGATGACCCTGGAGGTTCCTTCCAAATCTATGATTCTACTTATAATGCCAAACATATATTTTGCCAATACTATACGTTTCTTGTCACTGCAGCACATTTTTCTAAAGCAGTGATTTAATTTAGCATTTTATATCCCTTTTCCTACTGTACTTGTTTAGTAAAACATGCTAAATCTCAACCAAATGAGAACATAAGCTGAACATTTTAATGGGTTTTCTCTTGAAATCTTCACCAATGCATCTATCAAGTCCTTAAGAAAAAGAACAAACATCAAAGACAGATGAGTCTGTGAAGCTACTTCCTATCAGTGAACACTCTTTGAATCTACTGCTGCTCGTGCTTTTTAGCAGCAGCAAAGGAACCCCTGGTTATCTTGCAATGGAGCTTCCCCACAGCTGTGTTGAAGTCAAAATATACAACCATCATTACTCAAAAATGTTTTGGCATAAGATGCTATGTAATTTGAAGTTATCATTAAACACAAAGTAGTATTTTAATTTTAATCTCTACTTAAACACAAGGGAAAAGAGCCTTCATTTGCCAAGCAAAATTAGTACTTTCTTTTTTTACAAACACATACACATGCATAATTCTGAACATGGCCTCAGAATGTGCATCAAAATATTTGCATAATTGGATTTTTTTTTTTTTTAGAGAAGGAGGATTTTTCTACAAACCTGGGACAGCCTCAAGGTTTGAAGGAAAATCTGAAAAGAAAAAAAATGTGAGGGGGACTTAACCCCCTTACAATTGTTGAAGCTGACATATTTTGATGCCATTCTGCCTGTCAATGCAACAGCATGTGGCAGAAGCCTGAGATGAAGAGAAGAGACAGAAAGAGGCAGGGAAGACAGGGAAAAAGAATGGGGAGGAGGTGTTAGCAGGAGACTAAGGTGGTGGCAGACTGAGGAAAGAAAGGGGTAGTGTCAGGACCAGTATGGGGAGGAGGAAGCAGCAGGAGTAAGAGGAGGGGAGAAGGAGGTGTGGTGGTGATCCATCCATCCTCCACTGGTCTTGCTTTTTTCTCACCCTGCCCTCTGTCACTGCCTTTCTCCCCTTGCTCTTCTAGTGCCACCACTCCCACTGCCTTTTTCATGCTGCACTTATCTCAGATGCTTTCTTCTGCAAGTTTCTTACTGCCACCATCCATCTGCTTATGGGGGGGCTGTAGAAGATAATATGACTCAGACTTATCCCCAAGACCAGCATGACAGTGATGACAAAAGAAATGGAGCACAAAACACCCTGTAATGGCTTTATACTCAAGCATTGCCTCCCCCTCCACCATCCAGTTGATCAGAGATCTTGACAGCATGAGGACTGGGAAAAGAAAGTCACCATGGGAGAGGTTTGGAAGAGAAGGTGGCAGGCAGAGTGAAATGTCTGAGAAGAGAGAAAGTACGGAATGGGGTTGGAAGAAAGAGAATGTGGATCCAGCATGGGAAGATTGTATTTCTGTCTCTCATGGGGGTTGTAAGTCTGGTTTGTTTGTGTGTAAGCATGATAAATCTAACCCCAGTTGATACCCCAGTTGTCTTGTAAAATCCCTTGAAAGGGAGTGATAAACTAATTTGAGGTTGAAGAATGTTCATAGGATTGTTTTTTATTTTCTCTGTGCTAAGTCTTAGGTGAACGTAGAAGAATCTTATATTTCTCAGCACAGTCATTAGCCATTCATCCTGGCTGACCAGTTATTTGGTGGCTGGTAGATCTCCTGCTGCAGAAGCAGAGAAATGGATAAATCAGGACTGAAAGGGGAATATGGGTTTTGGATCTCATAGTTTCACCCAGAGTATCAAGGGATTCCAAGCCCCTCTCCTTCGAGCTGTTTTATCTGACTATGAGATAATCACAAGTTTTTCAACGGTCACAAGTGCCACAGAAGATGGACAAAGCATAACATGGGGAGTGAAAAGTCTGGGGAAAATGTAAAGAAACATTTAAGGGATATTAGGAAACTTTTTTTAATTAACACATTGCATTGCACACAAATTGCATCAAAGAATCAATCATATTTAAGGCAACAATATTGTACAATGTGATGCACTGTCCAGGGAAGTAGCCACAGTAAAATAGTTTTATGAATATAGCAGAGCGATGAAAGTTATTCTGACATATTTATAATCCAGTGCTAGGCCTCTTTGTGGCATGAGACGATGAGGCTATTAATTAAATGCAACACGGTTGTCAGATCCAGACCATGAAATGGTGTTATGTCTTGCAGAGTTGTACAAAAGTTCTCCCATCACAGTGATTCAGTGTCCAAATCAACAACCATGGAAAACAACAGGAGTCTGCGAGTTAATTGGTTTATTCAGACCACAGAAACCCAATTAGTTTCTTTCACCTTGATGGATTGGTACACAGAGGTACAGCTCAATCCTAAACATAGTTACATCCTTCTAAGCCCATTGACTTCAGTGGGCTTACAGGAGTGTAATTCTGCATAGGATGCCATTCTTAGTCTCATATCAATGGTGGCTTGGAAATAAGCCTCATCTAAATGTCTTTCTGAATTTGAAATTCCAAATTATCTCCCCTTCTTTCTGAAGGGCAGTCATCCCATTAGGAATTCTCCAGGGTTCTGATTTTTATTTCTGAATATTGTAGGTGGTACACCTCACTTTTCTTTACCTATGTACCAAAAATATTCCTAGAGATGTTCATCAACATTGTTCCCTTTATTGAGATGATAATGATAATGTTCTAAACACATTGCTCCTGCCCCCTTAGCTAGGGCCTTACCAATCTAAAAGCCCAGGCCTGTTTATTCTATCCTCCTCCTTTACACAAAGCCAGCTAATTCCACGCTGCTTTATGAAGGGAGGGAGGGTGGGTCAGTGTTAGCCAGGAAAATGGCTGGCTCAAACAATCAGGCCATATACATCCTTAACAAGCCTCTGATGTGATTGGCTCTTTTAAGACTTAGCAACAGGCATCCCTGGCATCTCTCTTCTTAAAACTGTTCT
>NW_015159718.1:1192980-1216172 GCF_001447785.1 Gekko japonicus
CTTGTTTATTCCATTCCATTCCTTCCTTTGGTGTAATCAATTTATTTTAATATTTTTGCCCTTCATTTTTTCCACACTGGGAACTCAAAATAGCTTGCAAATCAAAATACATATATACAAAAGAAATCTGAACAAATATATACAACCCAATAGCTTCCCCAAGTCAAACTTAAAACAAATCACGAGCCAGAAGGGCATCCCAGGCTGGTGCTGGTTCTGCTAGCATGGTTCACGTGGAACCAAAGGCTACCAGAGACGAGTTCCTCTAGATAAGCCCAGGCTTAGTTTTTTTGCAAAACAGAGAAATGCTCAGCCTAGCTCTTACACAGCTGACTCAAGATGTTCTCAGTTGATGGGCTGCAGACATGATTCTTCATCTCCTTCCAATTTATCCTCACAACAGTGATTGTGGACAAGGTTGCATATTTAACAAAGCTAGAAAAGTTGCCGTGTAAAGTACTCTTCCCTGTTCATGATGAATGTACATTGGTCAGTGATGTTAAACATAACTTTTGATATATGGAAAACAAGATCTACTTAAGATGCTAAAAGCATCAATTGTTCTTGGAAAAGAGAGATGATACACTGATAACTTCATAAACGGAATGGAATACTATCCATCTGAAGCTGTGTAGTAAATGTCAGGTGTCACTATTAAACAAAGGCTGCCCTTTATGGGTCTTATGGTACATGGGTAAGGCAGTACTATGCCTCCAGGCAGCCTTTAAAATGATTACTCTAAAATGCTATTTTCCTCTGTAGTTTTCATTGGTTTGATTATTGAGATGTTTCCCCTGCTCTGCTAATTTTTCTCTCACAGAGTATGTAGGCCAAATAGGTTTATGGTATATTCTAGAGTATTTTCTTACAAAATAGATGAATCTCAGATGGTTGCAATCAGAAAGATTTCACCATCCATTTTTTGTTTTATTGTTCCTGTTAAATTGACATGGAAATCATCACTGAGGTAATGTTCCTGGCATCTCCCTCTGAATTCATGGTTCCTTTGCCAGATCTGACAGGCATCATCATTCATGCTAAAATGTAAGAGTGATCTCTGGTCTGCAGGGATGCAAGGGAGCACCAACATCTATCTGAGTCCAGCCTTTCTATGTAGCAGCGAACTCACCCAGTTCCTGTTCGTTTTTGGATCTGGAAGATCCAGAGTCTGCTCACAAGGTATCATTGGTCAATTCACTATTTTTCAAACTGATCTACTTTATAGGATTGTGAAGATTAATGAATAAGATGGTAAAATGAATTATTGACTCCAAACCTGGAATGTGTACTAATGAGATGGACAAGGAAAGCAGGTAGGCTTGTGATATCTCTACTAGATCTGCAAGGCATCACTAATGCTAAATCCAGATTATAAACTTCATTCTAGAGTTAGTGATGATTTCTGGGTCAGATAATAGAGGGCCATTAGTTTTATTTCATTCAGTGATAGTATAGTACATAAAATAATTATACACCCTCATGAAGGAAGAGAGAGTACCAGGAGGTGGAGGTTTTTCCCTTTGTCTATTATAATTATCATATTTCATTTTGCATGAGCAATGTTACCAGGGACCCCCTTCCCAGATGTGTGGTGTTTTCTCTGACTCCATCTTGGCTGAATTCACTTTGGCAGCCATTTTAGGACCTAGCAATGTCATGCTTTGGAGAAGGTAAGGTCAAGGCTCTCCTCAGGCTGTGCTAAGGAGTGGACAAAACTTTCGGTTGGAGACCGATTCACTGATGGGACATTTGCATGCCTACCCATTGCCACAGGGACTTGTACCCACCTAGATCTATCAATGTAATTTCATCAGGAAGGTCAAGTCTTCCTGGGCACAAAGTATAATTACTATCAAACAGCCAGGTGGGCTTGATTACTTTTACTGACCTTGACTGAACGTTTTGTACTTGCCCAGGCCTGGGTAAAGGCTTCTTCTTGCCAGCCCTTTTGTTCACTCTGCCTACACGCATTCACCTTTTGTTACCTTTCTGAGAAGGTCCCCTTCCTAACTAAATCAAGGTCAGGAAACCCACAGATTCTCATCCTGGGCTGATTCTGCATTAGCTTTTCCCTACGTTGTTTTAGCGAACCCATGTTGGAACAGAAATTCCCCTCTGTAGTGCATGCTGCTTTCACTTGCTTTGATCATCGGATTTTATGGTAGCCTCCACACTCCATGCAGCTTTTGCTTCCTTTGATCATTGGAATTTATGGTCATTCTGCATAGATTTATGGCTGTTTTATGGCTCTTCAGGGGTGACTTTGCAGTCAGTATGGCGTTGGCCCGGGGTATTTGAATGTGGTTTTGAGCTGCAATTTTTCCTCCCAGTTGAGAAAATGTGGAGCGAATGCTAGATGCAGAATCGCCCCTGGACTCACATTGAATTCTGAGACTTGACAGTTATTTCTTTGATATTCTATTGTGCTGGCTCCTATAGCTATCGCTGTTCTGCCAGCCAAAATTATGCCGTTTAACCCCAGTTTACTAGCTGTAAGCCTTTCCAATTCAGGGGTGCAAGCTGGCTAGCTGCTGATCGGCTGAGCCGGCAGCATGTGGCCTTAGCTCAGCTGAGACAGCCCTTTAAACTAGCTTCCCAGTGCTATGCAGGCTGGAGCTGATCTGCAATTGCCCCCTGAGCCGGAAATAATGAGACGGACAACTGTTTAGAATTCAAACAAGGGCCACTTTATTATCTATTTATTTGAATAATAAATCAACAGCAAGGGAACTAAATGGGAGCAAAACAGGCCAGGCAGCCGTCACTCCAGCCAACCTCCTTGCCTAGATGTATGGGTAAGTCACTAGCCCCAGTCTAGGGCCAAGTCTCTGGCCTGTGACCGGCAACCCAGTACACAGGTCACCCCCCAGGAGCGCCTACCCTTGAAGCCCTACAGCTTCAAGAAGGAGCTTACCCAAGAGGCTCCCTGAGGGGGTCACCATTCCAAGCCCTAAGCCCTACAGCCCTGGGGCCGTTCCTGATGACACCCTGTATAGGATTCTACCCCTCAAGCCTGTCCAGGAATGAGAGGGAATCCTATACATTTGCAATACATTAAACAACAACCCACAGAGGTAGGCTACCCTCTCTGGATTCAGAACAATAAGCCACCAGAACCTCTTTTAGCTAGAGTCCCCTTCCAGCCCAAGAGGAAGGTTCAGACTCTTAGCTGGCATCTGGGGTTTACACATTAGCACCTCTATCTAGAGATGCACGCTTAATTCTTACAAAGGTAGCTCATAGGGTGAGCAAAAGGCACAGGAGTTTAGCCTTGGAACTCAGTTACACATCAGAGACCATTTAAAAACAAGAATAAGTTTTTATTCAAGTCAGAGTCTTGCAAATAGACTACAAAAGATTTCAAAACAACAAGCCTAAGGCAGTTTGCCTTAATTACACAGTAAGATACATAGTTATCATACTAGGAACATCTACAGTCCAGGGTTCCAGGGGATCTTGAAGGGAAAGCCAATTTTTGCACACCATGTGCTCCAGTTACCAAGCAGGTATTTGTTCTTCCATAAACCACATGTCCAGGTGCAATAAACCAACAAGCAGGAAGCAGAGAGCTCATGAACAGGAACAAGAACACAAGAGCAGCAGAGAGAACCGAACAGAACAAGAGCAAGAGCAAGAGAGAGACTGTCTCATAGGGAATGACCGGTTATAGGCCAATTCCAGTCACAATCAGCTGTGGCCAGGAGCCAATTGCGAGTGGACAGGGGGGTGGCCAATTCTTGGTTGTCAAGGGTGCAAGTGGGGATAGGCTGGACGCCTGGAGACTCCCTCTGCAGTCAGGTGACCCCAAACCCCAGTCTCCCCATCGGCTATGTGACTTTTTGCATGCTGGCCTAGCTTCCAGCATGGAAGTGTGAAGAATGTGGGTTTATGGCATGCAATTGAGGCCATGGGGGCCCACCATCTGGCTTGTAACAGGAAATAAGGCACAGCCTGTTATCAGAAAGATATCACAGGAGAAGGCAGGAGACATTTAGAAATCAATATTTCTATACACACCCTGGTCCCAAACTGGAACTGGCTGAAAGTGCTTACCGGTTCTGCTTTCTTTCCCACCCTACTCTGCCAAAGTGACCAGCTAATTAATGCCCCATACTCAAAAGGTAGGCGAAAACACACTCATCCACCTGCCAATCTGGATAAGTGTGAAAAATTCCTACCTGGCCCCAAACAAGCGACCAGCACCCACCAGGCACAACTGACAAGAGGGGGAATGGGGCCGAGCCTATAAAGGCTGGCCCCGCCCCCCCCCCCCCTTGAGACACGCTGCACCTCAGCGCCGCCGTCGGATCACTTTCCTCCCGGGGGCAAAATGGCCCGTGCACTCAATCGGCTTTACCGATAGCCCACGAGCCTCAATATGTGGCTTTCTCTCAGTGGCAATGAGGAAGTGGTGAGCAAAACCAAAGCAAACAAACTGGGGTGATCTGGCAGGTGCTCTCCACCCCACCCCCAGAGGCTGGCCCCTGGCTGATGAAGCCGGCCAGCCCACCCTATGGCAGATCCTGCCCCTTCTAAACCTCATGGCAGCATAAGGCTGATGTACACCTTCCTTGCCTCACTCTCCCCCAAACCACAAATGGTGGTGCTGGGTGAGTCTGTGTCATGCTTCTGGCTCCTACACCAGAACAGCCATGCAGACACTGGATTCCTTGGGCCACACTTCCAGCGTATCTCCATATACGCTAACGTATCTCTTCATTATACCAGCACAAGGCTTAGCTGCCATCCTAACAGCACAGTCCTAAGAAGATTTACACCTTTATAAGCCCAATGACTTCAACAGACTTCCGTTTAGGTTTGTAATGTAAATAGTTTTAAGACTTGCTTTAGGATTATGGCCGTATCTGTATTTGCATTTTAAAATCATTTTTGTGCTGCTGTGACACCATCTTTCTCTATGCTTGTTTGAATGTTGTTTGGAGAAGATTCTTTTAAAGCAGTGCAGAGGTGCAATGACAGTGGAGCCGACTGAAAAGACAATAAACATATGTGGAAGTGCGAAAGTATGCTAGCACTGTTCAGGTGCGAAAACGACACCAAATGTAGACAGCTTTTTTGAAGATGGAGTCAGAAGGCTGGGACACCGGTGGGAAAGACAAATGCAGATTCCGCCAGCGCTGTCATTACTTCTCAGTTGTCTGCTACCAACAATGTCACATGAATGGCATTACATGTGAAACGGTAAGATGCAGCAGTATAACAAATTTATTTCACAAAAAGAATTGGTTGTTCATCTTGTCAAGATAGTAATTTCTTTTCTATGTGTGAGCAGTTTGCTCTCATTTCTTGTGCAGTTAATGACATTGTTGATATCTGTGTGGTAAATATTTTCTTTTCCAAGAGAGTGTTATACTTCAGATAGAGATCTGTGGCAGTGCCCTGAGACTGTCCGTTAACTTCTTGATGGATATCTAATATAGGGAAACCACTAATTTGCTTTTTGTCTTTTAGGAACTAACAAGGGAGAAACAGAAACAAAATGTGAATTATTTTTGGTTGCCAAAAGTTGCCTGCAAACATAACAGCCCTGATGATCCCCAGGCAAGCTAAGAACAACCTGTCCCCTTTCAAGCATCTTCAAGGCTCTGAGAAAGAGAGACCACTTGGGCAGTTCCAGCAGATGCCTGTTCATAGCTCTAAGATGCTTGGAAAGGGGAAATGTGCTCTACTCTTTTCCAGCTATTCCTGTGGCTCTGACAGGATGCCTTCTAGGACTGCCCCAGTAGGTGGGCATTGATGATGGAAGCAAAAGGGGGATCCAAGAATACTTGCAGGAAGAGAAAATCCCACTGCTTTCCACATCTTTCTTACAAATCCTCACTGCCACTGAAGTCTCCATACAGCACTGCTTGCTGGGGCTCTTGTGGCCTTGCTTTATCCCCACAGCTTCATTTTCCCAAGGCCAGCTGCTTCTCCATCATGAGTCTTGTCCCCAGATTGAGCCAGATCTAAAGCCTGAATCAGCTTGTATCCTTCTTTTCTTACTTACTTATTTCAGTAATTAACATTTTCATTTATTTAGCGTCATACACAACCTCAATCAGCACAATCAAACAAACAAAAATACTTCACGTACGAATTTAGTATTATTTACCAATTTAGGCATTTACCAATTTAGTTTTATTGTTTACCTTCCCTTCCTCTCCATCCCCAAACTTTCTATTTTTTTTTTAAATATGCCTTCAAATATATATTCACAGCAGTAGCCGTATCACTTTCTAAAAAGAAAAAAGAGGGAAATGAACTTTAAAAAGATCAATTTACATCAGTCTTTTTTCACTTACTTCCTTCAATAAATAATTATTTTTATTATTTAATATCCTACATGACATAATTCAAAATAATCAAACAAGCGGAACTACTTCAAGTAAACACTAAAGCATAAAGAAGAAGCTTTCCAAATTAATATTAATACTCAACTTTCCTTCCTCTCCATCCCAGACTTTCTACCATTAGAACTATGCATTTAAGTATACATTCAAACATTAGTCAAGCCCTTTTAATCTCCGTTGTTTTCTTGTTCTGTAACTTTCTTTTTTCCAGAATTCTGTTTAAATGTCTTATATCTTTGTAAATATGAGGTTTCTTTTTCAGATCCTTCTTACTGAATTTTAGAGTGTACAAAAAGTTCCTCTTTCTAATCTTAATCCATATCCTTGTATGTCTCTCTTTTCTTTCTTTAGGTGGTCTAGTCCGCTCTTTACGTTTCCTTGTACGCCCCTCTTTTCTTCCTTTAGGTGGTCTAGTCCGCTCTTTTCTGTGCCTTGTACAACCCTCTTTCCTTTCTTTTGCTGGTCTAGCCCACTCTTTACAGAATGTAGCCTGATAGTCTTCATTTCGAGTCCCCATTTTTTTTCTTTTAAACAAGTCATTTGGTTGTTTTTGTTTTCAACCTCTGTCATAGATTCAGTAGTAATGTCGTTCAGCTTATTTTTTTTAGAGCAGCCCATGTCCACTCCTTCATCCTCTCGCAGTGGAACTTGCCTATGCTCCCTCCCTGCTTCCAAACCAGTACACAAATTCTGTGATTTCTCCAACAAGCCCTCACAAGCCGTTTTAACTGCTTGGTGTATCTCGTCAAACAGCAGCTTTTTAAACTGTTCAATGGTAAGTTGCCCGGTTTCTATGTTTAATATTTCCTCTGCTTTCTCTCCATTCCTTTCTAACATCATTTTTCTCCCCCTCAGGTATGCAAAGCAATTTTGTCCTGATTCTTTTTCTGGCTGCTTTTCCAATATATAAGGGCAATCTGCCGGGGGTCTTATACACAATAATGTCCTCTGAACTAATAGTTGGAAGTACAATTACTCACTTCTTTTCTTCTTGTGTCAGCTATGGATTGTATTAAATTAAGAAAAACAATCAGTGTTTTAAAATGGCTGGTCGCAGCTGTGAAGAAACATGGCAGCCATGTTTCCTTCCCTCCGTTGCTTCTGCTTTGGGGCAAAAACAGTAGGACCCACACATTTGCCACATGCGGGGGTGGCCAGATTAAGCCCCCTGCTACCCAACCTCCCTCCAGGAGGTTGGGCGGTACCCCCGGAAAACTGGGACGGCACCAAAAAGAGCAAAAAGGGACCGGGCGATTCAGGAGCGGCCCCAAAAAACCCCCGCTCGAAGCGCTGCTTCATTCTTCAGAGCTAACTTCCTGTTTGACTGGGTAGGGAATTTTCTTCTCTCTCTAGATCTACCCCCTTTCCTTGGCCAGAATGAGAGTCTTTGCCTACTTCCGAAACTTCCTTGCCAAATTTCCCTCCAGTTCTCCTGTCTGTGTTAAGCCACTCTCAGCTAAGGCTGAATTCAGACTGTCTTCAGTGAAGGCAGAAATATGACTGACTTCTCAGCATCCAGCTCTCTCTGCTCAGCTGATGCTAACCAATCAGATTGTTTGGAGCAGTTTATCAGGTCTCTCTGGCTCTGTGAAGAATTAACCCTTCACAGTCCTTCAGCTGTTTGGACAGCACTTTGAAGCTTTTAAAAAGTGCAGTCTGTCACAACTGAAAACCCACTAACCACCAAACATACCTGAATTCTTCCAGCTATCACCTGAAATATATAAAACAATCCGTAGTATGCAGTCAAGTACTGCATTTGCTATGATCAGAAAGGGATTTGCATCTGGAGGATTTAGATTAGCTTCCCAGTAAAATAAAGGAGCAGCTTTTTTAAAGCCAAACTAGAACCCAGAGCTGTGAAAGGGTATTGTAGGATGCTACCCAGAGTTAGTAAAAAAAGGTAAAAACAGAACTTCACAGGTTGTCACCAACACTCACACCTTTAACTAGTTCAACACTCTATCACTGATCTATAGCCTATGCTGGATAATGGTGTTTCTCTTTCACAGGCATTGGGTAGTAGGCCTTTCCTTACTTACAGATAGCCCCCATTAAAACAACTCCTCATCAACAGCAATAAACAGCTCAATCGAGAAACAAATCCAGGAACCAAACTCTGCAACAGACCTAGATACAACTTTGTTCCTATATACATTCAGGCAATACTATTAAAGGACCTAATAACAGCAACCATTCCATCTTGGGCTCATCCACTTGTTCACCGTTCATGGGACAAACATGTCAGTCCCTATGCAGTAGAATCAATGAACTGCAATATAAAATAACAAACCACAGCATTAACTACCCTTTCTAATAGATCAACAGGTCCCACTTTTCAGAGACTTTAATGGGTATTTCTCAAGATAATGTGTTATGCTGTAACCCTTCACTACTGATATTAGTTAATTTTAGTTATGCTTCAGACTACTAATCAGCATCATTCTGATTGGAGTTTTTGTGCTCTCTTTCCACCTTCTCCTGATTGCTGCTATGGCAAGTTTGCCCTCTTCCTTCCCTCACACATAGGATTTCCCCTCTGTTTTTCTTTTTTCCCTTTCTGGCTGAGCAGCGTCCTTATCTATTTTCTTCTTATCTGAAAGTTTATGGCTGTCCCATCTTGTCATGTTATTATATTTTGATGTTGGCTCAGCCCAGAGACTTGAGGGAAGAGACAAGATCACCTCCTTAACTTCATGTAATAGTACTAATCAACTCCATCTTTTAACCAATACAAATCCCTCCTCCTTGAAATGGACCCAGTAAGTGGAAAAGACAAATTCCTTCCAATTGTGTGCACAGGAAGTATTTTATAAAGTGTACGTTTAAAGAAAACTATAGAAGAATTTAGTCTTTGCCTCTTCTCATGTCTTAGGCCTTTGTTAAACATATCCTGACAGGTAAGAATGTACCTGTTTGATCTTACATGCACCAGCATGTTCTTTAAACTGGACAGTATCACAAGAGGTACAATATTATATATCCTGTTGAAGCAATTTAAATTTAAGTCACATTAACCTATTCCTATCACCACAGTGTCTGATAGAATATTCAATATGTTCATAGTGTGTTGCTAGAAAAAAAACTTTCTATCTTGAATCTCCTGTTAATTAATTTCTCCAACTCCTAACATTATGAGAAAAGAGATGGAAATTTCTAATCACGTTCTCTGCACCATTCAAAATTTCATAAACCTGGATCAAGCCCTTTTAGTTACCTTTGTAAAAACCAAAAGGGTCCATACCCTTTAGCATTTCCTAGTTAAGGATGAATATATTCTTCTTTCTCTGGCTCACCATTGCGTCTTTTGAATTTCTTTCTGGTGCTTCACCTGAAAATAGTATTTGAATAGCTATATCACTTTGCTATTCAGTGTGACATTTCATGTGTTTGGTTGAATGAACACTGCCCTCAGACCCTGTTTCCCAAGGTTGTGTTTGTGTGGGAGGAAGTGGGGAAAACAAAAACCTGATCTCTGAAATCAACTACAACTTCCAATGCTATGGGCGTATTTGCCTTTGTGCATTCTGGCATCACATTAATAACTACATGCATATCAAGTAATTATTTACTGGACATGAAATGAGGGAAGTGGGAGAAACTATCAATGGGCTCATTTTGATGTGGTTTGCCAGCAAGTAGAGTAAATTTGGTGGAAAGATTTGGAGACAGAGATTTTTGTGCATTCCTATTCCTTCGTATGCTTTCAGTAGCCCTTTCCATTCCATGGGATTTTTTAATGAAGGTAACCATAAAATGTAGACTTCTACACATAGTTTTAAATGTGGTACACTATCCTGAAACTGTTCATTTTACTTTCAACTTCCCCAATAAAGAAGTGAGTTCTGTTTACTCACAATCTGTTCAGACAGTTTTATTTTATTATGCATCAGTTTACAATTACCTAACTTTTTCAGAACTGACATTGCCATCCTATGCAGCATTACAGCTTTCTAAGCCCATTGTCTTGAGTGGAGTTAGAAAGTTGTACGGTTGCTTAGGGATGGATTCCACTGTGAGTCCTTTGCATAGCACCTTTTAAAACTGGGATAGCTACCAGATTAGCAGGCCCAAGACTTAAATCATGTCATAAAAACATCATTTAAAATCTATAGTTCTTCTAATTTGGCCATCTTAGATGGTAATTTCTTTCTTGTCAAGGCTTATTATTTAAAGTGGGATTGATAAGACAGCGACAGCTAGATTTCCTTGTTTTATTTAATTTGTCTCTCAAGAAGCATTGAATAATTCAGTCCTGTCCCAAGGGAAAAGACATTATTATCTATGCTAGTTGAAAAAAGGAAAGATTTTTGAAGAAATATACATTTTATGGTATAAATGACTATATAAAGCATGTTTTGATTGATGGTTCCAAAGTACAGAATAATGAATATTCCCTGTCATTTGTAGGATAGCTGCAAGTAACCTTTGATTTCTTATCTTATAAGGATTAAAATTATAGCTCTCAACAGTATATTATGTAATTGCTGCCTACAGTGAAAATAGATATTATGTCTTGGCAAGGAAAATTATTAGAAACAGCACTACAACAATGAACGCTGTAAATTAACCCGCTTCACCATACGACTGCCATCAGAAGTGCTTAAATGCAGTGGCCTTTTGGTATGTTTTGAAGCAATAATTACATGATAATCAGGGTACTCCTTCTTTATTCCATTCTTCCTCCTTCTTTTAACTTCTTAAAATACAGGCTATTTCTATATTTCATAACATGAGGAAACATCTGTGGCCACTGATATACTACAAGTTCAGACTCTACTGATTCCTTCCTATCCCATTCCAAATAGATCAGCTTTGGAACTATATCTGGGTAATGAATGTTATCATCTAGTTCTCTTTGCACTGATAATATCAATTCCCTATTTTTCTTTCCAAGAACAGGTTGTATGAGAGAAGGAAACTCAATTTCAGCTGAGCATACGTGTGTGCAGCTAAGGAAATAGATATCATCTTTATTTTATTCTTCACACAATATTGATGTTCAAGAAAGGCATAACTTTCTTCTAACTGCCTCATATAAACCAGGTGGCTGGCATTTTTGTCCAATGTGATACAAACTTTAGATACATCAGAAACAGACTAAAAGCAGTAATCCTGTCCTAAGGAATACCTACTAATTCCTCCACAATCGAAATTGTTCATAAGTTGTCCATGAAAGGTGCTGAGTCAAATTATGCTACCCTTGTGAGGCATCCAGATGCCTCCCTGACAGGAAGGTGTTTCCATGTCATAGAACAGAACTTTATGGGTATTCTTTTATCTCATCAGAAGGATGTGGGATCGAGTACTTTATGTAGCTGAACTACAGAACAGTAACAGAATGGAATGTGACATTCATTCAGTGCTACTCTGTACAAGGATCTTTAACACAAAGTTACCTGAGGTCTTCAGGGGGAAGAACATAAAAACATAATAAATTAAAGAATAATTGGTAGATTAGTGAAGCAAACAGTCTTTCAGAACTCTCATAGCTAAGACGGACAATATTTCCCATATCATACCTCTGATCAATTTATATAAGGAGACTTTCAGAAAAGTTGGTCACAGGCTTGATATGGGAAGTTTGGTGTAGTGGTTAAGTGTTCGGACTCTAATCTGGGAGAACCGGGTTTGATTCCCCACTCCTCCACTTGCACCTGCTGATGTGACCTTGGGTCAGTCACAAGCTCTGGCACAGCTGTCCTTGAAAAAGAGCAGTTTGTCTCAGAGTTCTCTCAGCCCCACCCACCTCACAGGGTGTCTGTTGTGGGGAGGGGAAGGGAAAGGAGTTTGTAAGCCACTCTGAGACTCCAAGTGAAGGGTGGGGTATAAATCCAATCTCTTCTTCTTCTTCTTTTGTCTGGCTTAGCTATGTGATATTTTTCATTCACACATCACTGGGGACAGTGGGGGGGGGCACCCACATTACATCACTTCTAGCAAATGTATGAACTGGCTTTCAGTAGGCCAAGCTGTTGAACATAACCCTGGGTGGCTGCTTGCTTATTTGTTTCTTATTTTTGGATACAGAGATTACCAGCAACTGTGCTGGTCCCAACCAAATCTAAAAATAAAAAGGCATATAATACCATTTATCAAGGCCAATCAAAGCAGCACAAAGCAGTATGAAAGCTTCTGAGTTCTCCAGATTAATTAAACTAGCTGGATGTTAGAGGGTAAGGGAGCAAAAAGCAGATGTTTTAGATTTGTACAGCTGAAATAGTGATAATCTATGGACAGTCTGGTTTAATATTGTTAGCTATGTTTCCTAGTCCTGGATATTAGGTGATGACAGAAGTTTTGAGGGCTACATGGAAGCAGGTTTAGTAACCTGTCTGTGCAGTTCCACACCAGCAATTGTGAAACACTGAATGAGCCACCAGAGGCACTGTACCTTTATGCCAGTTTAATGTCTCTAGTTATTACCAGTTGACTTTATAGCTGCTCATTATAGCTCTACATTCATTACTCCAATGAGTCATTATTTATTCAATAAAAACTAATTTATTATCATTACTCTTATTATAAAACAATTTATATGATGCTAAAAATATACATGAGTCCACCAATCAAAATATTTGTTTATCTTCTTTGAAGAGTGATACAGTTTCACAGATGGGTTGGCCCATAGAGCTGATCTTTTAAGCTTGCTCTCATTAGACATCTTTAGGAAATGACATCCCTGAGCCTCTGGGAAAGGGCAGAATAGAAATCTAATAAATAAATAAAATTGTCCTTTGAGTTGTTATAATTATTTTTGAATTTAAGTTAAATCAGTGACCAATATCATGTAGTGTTAGCCTGTCGAACTAGGAACCAAGAGACAGAAGTCCAGACCTCTACTCTTCCATGGAAGCTCACTGGATAAATTTTGACCGATTACTCTCTCTTTTTCCAGCCTATGTCAAATTGTTCCTGTGAGATAAAATGGAGAGGAGAATTATGCTTTAAGATGTTCTGGAAGAAAAGTGGAGTATAAAAATATCTAAATAAATAAGGATTTTGTTGTTTTTTTAAAAAGAAATTTATTGTTAGATAAATAAGGAATTATGTATAGATTTAGATTCCAGAACGACAAGACAGATATTACTGATCAGGAAGAAATTGCGTACTTAGTTGGAAGTGGATAAGAAGGGGAGGGGGACTTGTACATTAGTCAGAGATGAGCAGAGCTCAAATTCTTTCATGCTCTTCTGTAGCACATAATGATGAGAAAACCCACTCTTTTTTGAATCCCAAGAGTTCAAGCTTTCATTTTTTAAGAAGTTCCCTGTCCTTGTAACTGTAGAGGTAAATTTGAAATTACAATAGCAACTTTTTAATAAGATCCTCAGTGTCAAAATTGCCTATTTTGGCATTCTCACTTTCAGTTATAACTAGAAATTTGAAATGAGAAGGCAAGATTTTGTGTAAAAATTAAAAGAGGAAAAATGACTCAAGGAAAAATAAAGATGTCAGCACTATACATTACAAGGTTTTACCAGGTATACTGTCTGTTGTGTACCACAGGACTGAAACACATAATAGCCCTGTAGCTAGACAAAGGTCACTTGTAGAGATACAGGGGGACCCCAATAATTAAAAGGCTATCTGTGTCCTGCATATATTTTATTTCTCAGAATTCTTGGAATTCTTCCTGAATTCTGATCAGTTATTTCAACTGTAAAAGTTGTCAGTTTTAAAATACTATTCCTCTATGTTTAAAGATCATTCTCTGTGACTTGGCTGGCAAATGGGCTGTTCAACTACCACAAGGGTAGCCTATCAGCTTCTCATTCAATATGATTTTATGTTGTCTTAAAAACCATTTTTAAAGAGAAGATACTATACATATTAAGCCGGTTTCTTACATTTCATAAGCTTGGGGGGCCTACTGTTTGGCTGTTTCTTACATTTAACAACACACATATGAACTGTGAATATAGAGTAATAACCAGTAGATTGAATATTGTGTTTTCATATTAAGGAGGTTAAAAAGAACAATTTCCTGAAGGTCAGGTACTTTTACTGTAACCAGTATATGGACAATTAAAATTTTCATTGTTTGTGATTCAGTATCAGATAAGGAATGGGGTCGCGAAGAGTCGGACTCGACTGTGCGACTGAACAACAACAACAACATCCGATAACTTGTGGTCTTACATTACACCAGTGTAGAAGGAACATGATTTATTTTTTCCTGCTTTTATTCATTAGATTGGAATAAATTTTAATCCAGAAATACATATCTTTTAATGAGTTTAATGTATGTTGCATGCATTTCTTACTGTCAGCTATTCCCAAGCTAAGGTATTAAATACATACATATAGTTGTTTGGGAGGAAATTTAGAAAAACTGCAAATACTATGGCATATCATAAGCAAACAGGAAGACCAATGGAAATATTGACAACACAGCAAATGAATAAAGATAAAAAGCATATTGTAACACATTTGTACATATGTAAATCAATATTTGATTTTCAAATGGGACATCTAAGTCTTAAAACTTGATTTTGAATCAAGGGGAGCCTTAAATATAATGTGGTTTCCACTGTTGAGCAGGAAATGTTTGGTTGCTTGACAAAGCGATTTCAGTATTTGCTGGTATTTTTGACAGTATTTTTTCCTTTAAGCAATCCACTGTGATGTCCACAACATAATTTAATAAACAAATTCATGAATTCCAGGGTGCCACAACTTTCTTTAACTTCAGTGGAACAGAACCTGTGAAAATAAGGCTACAAGATTAAAATAAATTTATGACCATCACAGTATGCTATGACATTAGAACAGAATTTTTACAGAGCCCAGTTTTTGTATATATTTTATATTACACAGATCTCTTAAGTTACTCAGCAGTTTAGAAAAAGGAAGCACAAAAGCAAGTTTTCTTTTTATTAAATTAGAATTGAGGATGTATATTTTTGACATAAAATGGCTTTAGAACTAAAGACTGAGCATCCGTTATGAAATACCATGAAGGACTAGATTATGCCTTCTAAGCACAAATAAATATTGGGAACTGTCATCTACAATGTAACCCTATTCATATTCACTCCAGACAAAATCAATTTAAATCAACATATAGATAGTCACAGAGATTCCGATTTTCTGTCTACTGGCCTAGTCCTGGAAGTAGTTTGGGCAGGTTGATAACATTTAAGCAACTTCCTGTTTTTTTAGGTTCTGACAGTGGTTGTGTCTGAAGAATGCAGCAGTGACTCACGAAAGCTCATACCCTGCCACATATTCGTATCTGAAGAAGTGTGCTTGCACGCAAAAGCTTATACCTTGAATTAAACTTTGTTGGTCTTAAAGGTGCCACTGGAAATACTGTGGCATATCATAAGCAAACAGGAAGACAAGTTTTGCTAGTCTTTAAGCTACTACTGCACTTTTGCTCTTTTCTACTGTTCCTCCTCTGTAATACTTGACTGGTGCAAGGAAACCTGTTTTCTGGATACCAGGTTGTCCCACCAGTGGGTCTCCCACCGCCGCCCCCAGAGGCACCAGCTGCCCCAACAGCACCCAGCAGGCCCCCATGACCCTTCCACAGCCACCTGCTGCACTATCCCACCCAGCAGCTCCCCACAGGCCAACACCCCACTCACCTGGAGGCCCGGGGGGCCAGGGAATGAAATGCCAGAGGAGCCCGTTGGCAGCCCAACAGCCTGTGACAAGGCCACGCTCCAGCAGCCTGACTGGTGCAGGCCTAGCTCCAGAAGCTACGAGAAGGGGGGAGAAACTGCTTGGGACAAAGGCTGCTGTGCCAGACATGCAGCCTGGTGTGAGGGCCCGCCCCCACCTCTGAGCCCAGTGGGCCGAGGAGGATTGCCTGAGGTCTGCGAAGCCAAACTAGATAGAAGGAAGGTCAGCAACCCAGTAGGAGTGCGGGTAGGATTTGCTGATGGAACCTGCCCTCCCCATTCACACAGCTGAGGCCCCTGCTGCCCTTCAGGATGCACCAACGTGGGAGAGGCAGGGCTTCTGTACAACGACCTAGTTGAATACTCAGGGTTCTCTCTGAGTTTCACTAGCTTTTGGAGCTTTTTAGTGGACTTAGTGCTGCACACAATTTGCCAGCAAATTTGGAAAACGCAACAGTGGCCACAGGACTGGAAAAGGTCAGTATACATTTCAATCCCAAAGAAGGGCAATGCCAAGGAATGTTCAAACTATCGCACTATTGCACTCATATCACATGCTAGCAAGGTCATGCTCAAGATCCTACAAGCTAGGCTTCAACAGTACGTGGATAGAGAACTGCCAGAAGTACAAGCTGGGTTTCGAAGAGGTAGAGGAACTAGAGATCAAATTGCCAACATTTGCTGGATTATGGAGAAAGCAAGAGAGTACCAGAAAAACATCTACTTCTGCTTCATTGACTATGCTAAAGCTTTTGACAGTGTGGATCACAACAAACTATGGCAGGTCCTTAAAGAGATGGGAGTACCAGACCACCTCACATGTCTCTTGAGAAACCTGTATAAGGGCCAAGAAGCGACAGTTAGAACCGGATACGGAACAACTGATTGGTTCAGCATAGGAAAAGGAGTACGACAAGGATGTATACTGTCACCTTGCTTATTTAATATATATGCAGAGTACATCATGCGAAATGCTGGCCTGGATGAATCACAAGCGGGAATTAAGATTGCTGGGGAAAAGATCAACAACCTCAGATATGCAGACGATACCACTCTAATGGCAGAAAGTGAAGAGGACCTAAAGAGCCTCTTGCTCAGGGTAAAAGAGGAGAGCGCAAAAGTGGGCTTGAAGCTCAACATCAAAAAAACTAAGATCATGGCATCCGGCCCCATCACTCCTTGGCAAATAGAAGGGGAAGTCGTGGAAGTAGTGACAGACTTCACGTTCCTGGGATCCCAGATCACCGCAGACTGTGACTGCAGCCATGAAATTAAAAGACGCCTGCTCCTTGGGAGGAAAGCGATGGCGAACCTAAACAGCATGATAAAAAGTAGAGACATCACCCTGCCAACAAAAATACGCATGGTCCAAGCAATGGTATTCCCAGTAGTCATGTATGGCTGCGAGAGCTGGACTATAAGGAAGGCCGAGCGCCGAAGAATAGATTCTTTTGAACTATGGTGCTGGAGAAGACTCTTGAGAGTCCCTTGGACTGCAAGAAGAACAAATCAGTCAATCCTCAAAGAAATCAACCCTGACTGTTCCCTGGAAGGCCAGATAATGAAACTGAAGCTCAAATACTTTGGCCACCAAATGAGAAGGGAGCACTCACTGGAGAAGACCCTGATGCTGGGAAAGATTGAAGGTCAAAGAAGACGGGGACGGCAAAGGATGAGATGGTTAGACAGTGTCATCGATGCAACGAACATGAAGTTGAGCAAACTTCAGAGGACGGCGGAAGACCGGAAGGCCTGGCGGGAGCTGGTCCATGGGGTCGCAAAGAGTCCGACTCAACTGTGCGACTGAACAACAACAGCAAGTGGACTTTTTAGACCTTTCCGGATACAGCAGATGGGTCAGGAGTCTCTCCAGTACCTCGGGTGTAGGAAACTGGTGGCAGAAGACTTTCATCTGAGCCCCCTGCCTGTGGCAACAGCAGGAGACGGAATCAGACTGTCTTGAAGCAGAAGCTCCTAAAAACCAGCCACGTTAGCATGACTGGAAAGTTGTAACTACTCCATATAATGGCCTCTATACCTCGTCATTAACATCCTTGGTGAAGACTCAGTGAGTATTTTTAGCATTTTCACAAACTTTAAACTTGGAAAAGAACATTTGATTGCCCCCATAAATCTTCCCCAAAGGGAGCTGACTCCCACGCCTGTGGCTTGCCAGAGTTCGGGGGAGTTCTTCACTTTTAAAATTGAGGGGCTAAACTTTGCACTAAAATTTTCTATCTGCTAGCTGGGAAAAGATTTCTACAGAGACTAATCTTAAGTGGCTGATTTAATTTATTGAAAGGAGGACAGACTTGTAAAATGGCGACCGCAACTTTTCTACCTGCATAGTTCACAGATTTGTGGAGGCTGCCTGTTCAGAAGCGCGATGGCCTTTTCAAATGTGATAGAGAAGGAAAATCTCTTTGGAAAAATATTACAGCAGCTAGATATTGGGATCTCTTTAAGCTACAATTGGAAAAAAAATTACGGCCTCTGTCTGCCAAGCCCTGGAAGAAATCTTTGAAAGAGAAGAAATAATGTTTCTTGAAGTGCAAGACGACCAAGCACAGATGACGTCATATACTTTACAAAGCAAAGTGCGGCTGGAACTGTTTGAGCACTCGACACTCAGAATGAGAGATCTATTCAGCTGTAACTTTGGAGATTCCTCAGAGACTTTGACAGTGGCTGAATATAAGACAGCACTTGGTTGAGTTGGTGAGACAGGACTTCATTCCACAAGCAAGACTAAAGAGACGACCTTCAAAGATCGGAGGCATATAATACTAACCATTTTGGGGAGACATTTGCAGAGAAAACAAAATAAACTTATATTTTATAAGTATCTGTAACAACATATCTTGACTGTTTGCATGTTTTAACTGATCAAGGAGACAAAGTGGAAATCTAACTGCTAAGAATACTTCTTCCTTTCTCTTTCTTTACTCTGAATTTATACGTAATACATCATCTGTTTGCATGGCTTAACTGGTCAATGAGACAAAGTTTTATTCAAAGGGGAACCTTAAATGTTAAGAAATACATGTCTACATACTATATCTTTATTCTTTTTTTTCTTTGAACCTATACTGACACTTGCAAAATGATTGACTAACAATATAATCTGTAGTTATAAATATTGACTATTTTTATTGTTCCAATTCATTAGTGAAAGTTAAAGTAATGGTTGGTCTATTTGAAACAACAGGTTTGGGATATTTGTAATGCCCTAACTGAAGGTTGGGGGGGAAACTTATAGGACAGTTTGATTTTTAGAGTGGGCTTTGCAGGGGAAAAAATAATAATAGTAATGGGCTGATCTCCTAGAGAATACGTAATGATTTACTATTGTGAGAGAAAAGATGGAGTTACATAGCGTAAGGTAAAAACATACTGGCAGTGTAAAGCTGAGAAAAACTAAAAAGGTGAAGGAATATCTTAAAGGGACCAAACTGTTTGTACAAGAAATATGTGCCCAAATTAGAACTGATAAACTGTTGAAACATCTGTTTCTTTCCCTTTCTATTTTTATGATTATAAAACTAATTAATAATAGGGTAGCATAGATAAAATGAAATATAGCAGGATATAGAAAAATGAACTATATATTGGGAATAGAATTTTGATTAATAATATTTGTTGTGGAATATAAAGTTAAACAAGGAGTGGAGCTGGAGGCAGACAGAGGCAGAGAGTGTGACGCAATTCACAGCAGACAGGAACAAAGCGACTGTGACTGGCAGCTTGAGGAGAAACGCGAGCTGATGATGGAGGGAAGTTAATTGATGCCAGGAGCATTTAAGGGCAAAAGGAAAACCGGAGCAATGGATCATCGAAGCATCGGAGAAACGAAGCATCGGCAATACGGAAGAGTGGCTGAGAAACTTCAGATAGTTTATGGCTAGACTTGGTAGCATTTAATAGTAAAAATAATAATATTCAAATAATATCACTGCAAAAGCTACCACCGAAATTTAAATAGGCAGATTTAATCAGTATAGGTGAGGCTAGGAAACTTAAAAATAGAACCTGAAGCTAAAAATAGTAGCCAAGTTGAAACTAAGAGACACATCCACATTTATATAAAGATATCACAATACTGGAAGGAAAGATTAAATTTAGGTAATAAGGGAAAGAATAATTAATTTAAATATTTAAATTATTAATATTTACTACTTAATAAACCCCTTTATTAATTAGGTGGTAAAATTAATTTAAATTTAGATTCAATTAATATATAAAAGAGTAGATTGAATAAACTTGAAACATAGGTGCAACTGTTAGTTTAGATTGTAATAAGATTATAGAAGCAAATAACGTCAATCAGGGGAAATAAATAAATTTCATTTTAAAGACCTATTAAGCCCTATAATTTAGGTGTAAAATAACGATTAAAAAAGTGTGAAACAAGAACACAAGAAAGTGTGAAACAAGAACACAAAATAGCTAACTGGACAAAATAGCAAGAAGATAACTAAATAACTAACTAAATAAATAAATATTTAAAAATAAATAATTAAATAATTAAGTTAAAAAATAATTAATTATTAAGTAAAATCGACAATAAGAATCAAAGAAATTAATATTTGCTAGGTCCACAAGTAGTAAAATAAGTAAATCAACTAATTATAAAAGGAAGATTAAAACATCTAGGTTAAAATCATAAAGAATTAAAAATCTGGCTTTATGAATAAATTCCAGCAGTTGCACTTAAAGAAACGTATCCAACTTGAAACGGAGACAAATTGAAACTTTCTAAAAATGCTAAAATGCCATCTGTGTCAGGCACAAGGAAATCTTCGAAAACTAGAAGAAAACAGCAAGGAACTTGAAGAAGACTTCCGAGAGTTGAAAGCTAGCACAGAGAGGATAGAACAAACCCTAATATCATTGGAAATGGACAGAGCAGCGTAGAAGAGAAGAGAGAGGAAGAAGAGATTGGATTTATACCCCGCCCTTCACTTGGAGTCTCAGAGCGGCTTACAAACTCCTTTCCCTTCCCCTCCCCACAACAGACACCCTGTGAGGTGGGTGGGGCTGAGAGAACTCTGACACAAACTGCTCTTTTTCAAGGACAGCTGTGCCAGAGCTTGTGACTGACCCAAGGTCACATCAGCAGGTGCAAGTGGAGGAGTGGGGAATCAAACCCGGTTCTCCCAGATTAGAGTCGGCACACTTAACCACTACACCAAACTGTGATTAGATGCCAGAACTTCCCTGAATCTAAAGGGAAAGACCTAAAAGGTGAAATGGCCAAACTACTAGCAGAAGAACTAGAAGTAGGGTAAAAAGAAGAAGTAGAAAAAAGCATTGACCTAATCTACAGGAAGAACAATACGTACACAAGGAAAAATAAAACGCCTAGAGAGGTACACATCAAATTCAGCAAAAAAGAGCTAAGAGATAAAACCCTGCAGGCAGCGAGCCAGAACCAAGTGGTTACAGATAATAATGGCACTGGTTTGGCAGAGGAACTGTTGTGGTCCAGGCCGCCGCCTTCCCAGGTGAAGCCTCCCCAAGAGCGCCTCTCCCAGCCACCCTTTGGTCCCCAGCTCTCCCCATGACACCGAGACTTTCTGCCCCTCTAAGCTGCTGGTACCATTTCCAGGGGGTCCTCGGTTAAAAGTTGAAGCCTAGGAATGTATACATTTTAAAAAAAATACTTAGGGAATCATCTTACTCCAAACTGTTCCCCAAGCAGAATAGAAAAGCATCTAATGTTTATTATGTATTATTTGTTCGCTGATTGGGGGAGGGGGACCTGTACAAATAAGGGAGTACAGCAATTTCAGGTGGGGGTGTTCATTCAGCTGTGTGCATATGTGCATGTGCAAAGCAATTAAAAAAAAAACACCTTGTGCCACTATCTAGACGGTGCCCAGAGTCTTGTCAGGCAATGCTTGCGGTTCAGAGAGGGATGTGTGATTGTTGTACATATTAGATTCCATGTCAAAAATGAAGTCAAATGAGGAGGAAGATCTATGTTTTATTTGAATTAACAAGAAAACAGTTGGACCAAATAGTCCTTCCAAAATTGACGACTTCTTTTCAGCATATTCAGGAAATATGCTTCAATTAACAGGAAAAAACATTGGACCAAATATCACAAGTTGACAACTTTCTTCTTTTTCTTCTTCATCTTCTTCTTCTTCTTCAACATATTCTGAACATATTCAAGAAATACATGATATTTTATACATGGACTGACATCACCAAGAAAACAATATTCAAAAAGCATAATTGGTTATAAAAGACAATGGTCATTTGAATAATAAGCCTCTGATTTGTCAGATGTAAAGAAACATATATCTATGTCAAATCTATGTAAAACCTAAGTGTTTACTTAACCTAACCTAAATGATAATGGGCAAGGATTCTTCATATCCCAAACAAAAGTATTCATTACTGATACAAGACTAAAATCTTATCTGACCCAGACATTGCAAGGTTTTGCCCTTAATAACTACAGAATCATGAACTTTGTACCTATTATGTTGTCTGCTAACAATATCAGACCTACAAGAGGAAAGCCTTCTATATAACAGGCCTTTCTAACATCCTAATAAAATATTACTTAAAGAGAAATCCATAAAAACCAGAGAAATATGAATAATCAAAAAAGGGGAAAATCTTTATAGTCCCATCTCTACTACACCTACTATCTCCCTCCCACTAACCACATAACCCACCCTACTAATAACAGCCCTATAAACTGATTACTAAGCAATAAACAATATAATATCTCGCTTAATCAATTTACAAATAATTTAATGTAATCAATCTCCTAAATACATTTGCAGGGGAATCTCACAATTTAAGTTAAGGGTGACTTTATACAATTTCAGTGGGGTATCAGTTCATAAAAATACCAATTTTGTAAGGGCATCAGTTCTCAATGGTATCAAATTTATATTTATCAGACTGTTCCTTCAGCTACTAGTTTTTTTTCCACTCACAAGGTAGAATTTCTGCTCACAACACTGTGGAGCTTAGAGAGAACACTGCTGGGCACAACCAACAAAATGCTCTTCCCACATAGCTTTCCAATGTTTTCAGAAATGGTTATTGTTAGGTGGGTGATGGATACTTCTAGATGCCATTGCCATTTGCTTGTTCATTCATTTACATCAGCAACACTTTGGAACAGCCCCCGCCACCACCACCTGCTCTCCTGTGTCCTCTTTCCTGGCAGCAGCAGTTGTGGGGACAG
>NW_015159718.1:1216206-1284971 GCF_001447785.1 Gekko japonicus
ACCCCTGAAATGATTTCCCATCAACCACCTCCAGCCCAGAGCAGCCTGCCCCCCAAAGCTTACCCTTCTAGCTCCCACAGCAGTGGCAGCAGGAAGAGGCAGCATGGGTAACCCCCAGCTTGTCCTGGCCTGACTGAGGGCTGCTGGGAGCTGAGGCAGGGCTTAGCTGCCAGAGCAGGCCCTGGTTGCCTGCCTGCCCACTGGGAAAGAAAAAAAAGAAAGAAAAAGAACCCTACGCTTTCAAAGGGGGGGACCGGGAGGGTGACAAGCCTTGCGAGCAACAGGAGAGGGCTCCAAGAACCACATGTGCAAGCTGTGGCTTGGCCACCCCTGGTCTATGGTATACCCATATGCCTAGGACCTGAACTATCATCAGTGAAAAAGTCTATGGTATACAATACCCATATGCCTAGCATCTGATTGTAAACTCAGATACCAGTGTGGAACAACACAAATTTGAGAACGTGTAGACAGGAAGATTTAAACACGATCCATTCTGTCCTGCCAATCCCCTTGCAAATGATCCCTTATCTCTGTTTTCACATTCTCTTGGTAATGGTGAACATATGCTTGGAAATATGTGTTTTGTAAAATATTATCTAGTCGCCCCCCCCCCCGCAGTCCTATAGGCTGCTGAACATGAACTGAAATTATTTCTATTTTCTTTAATCGGGATCTATACATGAAATTTATCAGTTCTCTGGGCACGAAGATACTTTAAATATCATTAAACCAACCCACAAAGATATGTTCTGAATAATCTGAATTCTTAAAGCTCAGTGCTTAACTGTTCAGAAGAAAAAGCTGAATGTATATTAAATATCTGCCTACGGGGGGAGGGGGAGATAATTCATTACCTGGAGTGGTCTAAGCATTTCTGTGAGAGAACCTTGAAAAATCAATAGATCATTTCATAAGACGATTATGAGATTCTATATCATTGGGAGTTCTTAAATTAACATTTATCGATGTTTTGTTATCCTTGTAAATTAAATGAAATGTTCTGTGAAACATTTCTCTTAGCTCCTCTTTTTCCCCAAACGAGTAAGTTCAGATATATTTATTAAACTGAATCCTTGGTTTTATTATTATGGCTCTAAACAGCATACAAATCAATGTATTTAAGGTGACTTAAATATCATTTTTATAGAGTAAAAGCTGCAAACCAAATTGGATTTTTACTGCACTGTGTTTTAACATGATGCTAATTATTTTTCTAATGGGTTTTCTAGAAATCTTACATGGCCTGTTTGATATTTGAGCTGAAGAGTTGCATGGAAAGCATGGGGTTTCTCATGAATAAGTGAAAAAGGAGCAAGATGTCTTTAATCCTCTATTGCAACATTAAAATTTTGAGTATTACCAAATGCAATATATTCTATACTATGTTTTTAGCCTACTGAAGAATGTTTCTACAGCAACTGTTAGCAAATGGCAGCCCTTGACCCAAATCACACTTCCAAGCAATGCCACCTGGTATCCAATTGCACGCCTTGAGATACTAACTGTATGTTAAAAGTAGTCAGGCACTTGAGTTGCAGCATCATGGTTTTTGTTTTAAAACACTCTTTTAATCAAGAATTCAAAACTGATAAAGATTTTTCATATGCACAAAATAAGCTGTCAGCTTGAGCCCCAAGATACTAATGCCAGATCTGACCAAGCTGCACTGATCCCACACCCAACGATTTTAAAAACTCCATGGAACACTAGGCAGCCATCAGCAAATCCCTATTGGTTTAATAGAAACCTTATGTGTAGAAATGGGCAGTTGAAGCTTTTTAAGGCATGGTAAATAAATCTCCCAAGTATATTGCAAAACATCTAAACTTACATTTATGTAAGTAGATCCAATTCACATTATGCTTGCAGTCAAAAGAAAAAGAAGCCTAATCTAAAGAGTAATTCCCCTACCACAAATGGCCAGCTTGTCCAGAATTATGTGTGTGGGAGTATCTAAAGGAGAGACCTGCAAAGACATGTGTCTGCATGGAAGGCCATCTGAACTGAGTGTGAGAGAACAAAGGGAGAGAAAGAGGAGGGGTCAGAGGACAGCTCCCAGTTTAAGACAAAGAGAGGCATCCCATTCAAGGATATAACACAGTGCCGGATTTACGCGTAAGCTAAATAAGCTACAGTTTAGGGCCTCGCAATCTGCTTCGAATAAAAACACAATATAAAAATGATTTCAAATATTAAAAAGGCTTATATATTTTAAATTTTTCTGAGACCAGCTGATGTAATTTAAAACAGTAGGGGGCCTCTGGGTTTTGTATAGCTTAGGGCCTCAGCAAGTCTAAATCCGGCCCTGAAACACCTATACACATAGCACCCTCCCCCAATGTCCAGGCATGCTGATTCCAACACAAATAAGGTGCCCCAGGCATTATATTTTCATAGGGGGAAAAGGCTACACCCCAGGAAAAGGTGCCAGTAGCCATCCTACTTGCAAATGGGAAAAGGGCCCTATCCATGCAAATGAAGGATTGAAGGACAGTGTCAGCTCTCTGCAGCTGGTTTCCAAAGGTCATTGGCTTGGAGCACTCATTTCTCCTCTGTTGGAAGGAAGAAATGCCATTGCCCAGGAAATCAATGGAATCAGAGAAAAGGATGAGCACATATTGCATTGCTGATAAGCACCCAAACTTTTTTTTTTTTAAAGGATTGTTTTGGGGAAGGGGGTTTCATCATACTAACAACCCTAGATTTATATTGCTGTTCCAGGAAATTAGTGTACTGACTTGAACCCGTGTATGTTGTTTTCTTGGAAATTCTATTATCCAGACTCCTAATGGTTCTTCACTCTAGAAGAACAAGAAGAAGAAATTGGATTTGTACCCCACCCTTCACTTGGATTCTCAGAGTGGCTTACAAACTCCTTTCCCTTCCCCTCCCCACAACAGACACCCTGTGAGGTGGGTGGGGCTGAGAGAACTCTGACACAAACTGCTCTTTTTCAAGGACAGCTGTGCCAGAGCTTGTGACTGACCCAAGGTCACATCAGCAGGTGCAAGTGGAGGAGTGGGGAATCAAACCCGGTTCTCCCAGATTAGAGTCCACGCACTTAACCACTACACCAAACTGGCTCTCTAGACAGATTCCTTTTATATTTTACTTGCTCATAGAGAAAAGCAGGGTTAATCTATTGATATGGAAAGAATATCACCCCCCCTGAAAACCTGATGTTTTAATGCCAGAAGATTTAAAACATTTATGTTCTTCTTTTACTTTATTATGCTCAACTGTATTTTTATAGAGTTTTATTTATTCCTAAATTCAGTTATATGAATGTTATATTTAAGCATGTGTGTTCTATGGCTTGTTGCCGTAATAAATGCCTGAACCTGATTTAAAACAAAAAACAGAACTGGCAGATAAAAGGAAGATCAAGAAAAGAAGAGGCTCTGTAATATATACCTTGCATATTATCTGATCACATGGTTAGTTTCCAGGTATCATCAATGCTGCGGTGGCTCATGGGGTTAGGACGCTGAACTGCAGGCTGTGGAAGGTCAGTACTTCAGCAGTTCGAGACCCGGGTGCTGCATGACGGAGGGAGCTCCCGTCTCTAGTTCCAGCTCCTGCCACCCTAGCAGTTCGAAAGCACGACATTGCAAGTAGATAAATAGGTACCACTTCGGTGGGAAGGTAACAGCGTTCCGTGCGCCTTGGTGTTTAGTCATGCCGGCCACATGACCACGGAAACGTCTTCAGACAGCGCTGGCTCTTCGGCTTTGAAACGGAGATGAGCACCGCAACCCTAGAGTCGGATTCGACTGGCTTTCGAGCAAGGGAACCTTTACCTTTATCATCAGTGCATCAGTATTGCATTTCAGATTCATCTTTGCGATTCCTTGAAACAATATTCAGCCCTAAATACTTGATAATCCAGACAAATCTGTATTTTTAATTAGGAAGCAAGTGAATTATTATTAATTATATTGAGATTGTTATTATTTATTAAACTAGGATAAATCAAGTTGCTTTATACAAAGCATACTCCAACAAGTCATAAATCAACACAAATATAAACTCTCCTTACTACAGCTGTTTTACATTCTAATTCAGTGGACATCACTTCACATCACAATCAGACCTGTGCATTATTGTAGAATCATATCACTACACAAAGCACTTTGCCAGCTAAAAGGAAAGGATATAATGATGTGGGGGCACTAATAAAACCGATTTTGTACATCTTCTGCAGTGTTTTAAGGTTTAGGGTCAACTTGAAACACTCAACCCCAGGGAATGTAAATAAATGTAACTGCAGCATCATTACTTAATCATTATGAATGCACAGAATTATCTTCTTGCTTTATGTTTATTTAGAAAACAGGTATAGTTCAAGCTGGTGCCATTTTGACTAAAATCAGTGTGCCACCTTGGATGATAAAGCATGTAAAGGTGATTCTATGAAGATAAACTAAACTAGCATGAAATACTCATGCCAAATGCAAACACACTTGAAAATAGTATCAATCAGTTTGCAGTAGTCAGTTTACTCTTCCATATCATTATGCTGTTGTTAAATCCCCATTTCTCCCCTCCCTAGTTTATCTAAAGTTTCCTGAAGCATAAAAGAAATGATATGCCAAGAAAGACATCAGGTATGGCATTATTTACTTTTAAAAAATCTTATTGCAGTATGTTCCTATGATATTTCAATGAATGCATTGATTCAGTTCTGTCATAATCCTTTCTTGGAAGAGGACTTTTCCCCCTACAAAACTGAATTTCTTCTTCTTTGCTTCAGTGAAATAGATCTGAGGAGAAGTTCTTTTACATGTTGCAGCACAAAGAGTAGTAGAGAATTAACATTCAAAATATTAGACCGCAGTGTAATAGAATATTGACTTAAAATGACCATAGCTTAGCAAAGTTTATCTACCTACTATAGTCCATCCCTTCCTCTAAGTAGTCCATTGCATCCCCTCATCATCCCTGAGAAAGAGATTAAGCTGGAAAATAGGAACTGGATCAGGGTCAACAAGCAAGCTTCTTGACTGAATGGGGATTTGAATCCATCTCCACAATCCTAGTTCAATCAACCACTATGTTGCACTAAGATTCCATTATCTATGGAATTTATCTACTCAAAGCATTATCCTAGTTGAAATTATAGTAATTGCTACTGAAGGATAAAAAGCATTATCTGTACCCAGAAATTATTCTCCCTTATAATTCAGACTACAGTCCTTCGATACCTATTTGGCTTCTCTTGGATCCCAGTTGCTGCTCAAACTCTTGTGATCTCTCCACCTTCATGTCTTCCTAAATGCCTGCCTAAGACCTTTCTTCCATCAGTGCTTTCACCATCAGCTGTCTGAAGATTTCCACTATATCTTTATAAACAGTTTGGCTTTTAATCCCTTGCCACTTATAATGCCTGGAGCTCCCTCTCAGAAGAGCTACGATGCTACGTTTCTTTCTTCTTTCGGATCCGTCCACAGCAACCATATCTTCTGTGAAGCCTTGGCTTAAACAGTTAATCCTAAACCCGTAATTAATACGAAGCCTATGTATGTGTAAGAGAGCTGGATGTGTACTCCTCCCTTTGCCTCATCTTCCTTTCCCTCTTTTGCTATTTCCTCCAGTGCCCAATTTTAGCTTTCACGCTCTTGGGACCTGTATTTTTGTTTGTTACCCCATAAAGTGTCATTGAAGGACACTAGTTACGACAATAATCATCAACATAATTGTGGAGTCTACTCAATTTCACAGTGTATAAACTCTACACCTTCCATGGCCATCCAACTGCCTTAATGTGGAAACAAATGAACACAGGACATAAAATGATTGCTCCAGAACTTGATGATTACTTCTACATCAGTGTAGCTGATCCTGACCAAATGATTCCTTCAGCTCAAACATTACCTACATTTCTTGGGAACAATTGTTTCACAGCAGTCCCAGCAACAGAGCAGATATGTAAAAGGCCACTTTTCAGACATGTAGCTGACAAGTCAGCATCAGCAGCCCTTCCCCCCCAGCTCTGCCTCTGGAAGGATTAGAAGACAGTGGCTCAGTCTAGTATTTTAGAACTATCAGGCAATGGCTTGAATCAAACCACGCAGGTTCACTGACAAAACAGCATTCTGTTGGCTGAAGAGGGTCCAGTGACTTTCATTGCAGTACCTCTTACTATAGGCTTCATTTTGCCCCTTATGTTGTTTCTGAGGATTGACTGATATGTCCAGGAACTATATTTTGGTGGGTTCATGGGGCTGCAGCAGGAGTGGGAAGCAGGAAAGCTGAGCTCCACAAATTCTGCAGATGTTTGGATCCATGCCAGTGTTCCTAGGAACCCCGACACAAGAATCTCTCATCTTTCTCTAGCCCAGTTTAATCTCTTTCCTATACAAAGTTGCATTACCATGCAAGGTTTAGACTACCATGCAAGGGTGAGACTAGCAGTGCCATCTTAATACAGTCTTGCTTCCTGTTGATAGCTGAATGTTTTTGATTTTAACATTTTATTGATTTTAATATGTCTCCATATAGTGATGTAACAGCATAACTTATCATACTGTTAGCCCAAGCCTCCCCTTGCCACATGAAGGACGGTATCCCAGCCAGGTTAGGAGCAAAGCTGGCATAGGGCAAGCCTAGCCCTCTCTGTGTGCAAGGCCAGCAAGCCCAGACATGTGCTCAGGACCGTCCCTCTGACTCAGTCAACCATCAAGCTCAGATACAGCAAGCACGTATCTGACTGAGTTTGGTGTAGTGGTTAGGAGTGTGGACTCTAATCTGGGAAAACCAGGTTTGATTCCCCGCTCCTCCACATGCAGCTGTTGGTGTGACCTTGGGTCAGTTACAAGTTCTTTCAGAGCTGTTCTCGAGAGAGCAGTTCTCGAAAGTGCTCTCTCAGTACCACCTACCTCACAGGGTGGCTGTTGTGGGGAGGGGAAGGGAAAGGGATTATAAGCCACTCTGAGACTCCTTAGGTAGTGAAGGGTGGGGTTTAAATCCAATCTCCTTCTCCTCCTCCTCCTCCTTCTTTTTAATCCCTAATTTCTACCTAGCTCTTGAGATGTCTCAAGCAGTTTCCTTTCACAACAGACCAGGGATCTCCTCCTCCCAGAGATAATTCTCCCAGTTTAACTGGGCAGGGATTCTTCTTCTGTCCAAGATATATCCCCTTTCCTTTGGCCTGAATGGGAGTCTCATCTTCCTACCCAACAACCTTGCCAAATCCCATTCCCAGTTCTTGTGTCTGTGTAGGCATAGGCTGAGACTCAGACTCTTTCAGTTCTTCAGTTGAATTCTTCCTCAGAGCAGATTTTCAACAGTTAAGGTACAGAATCATCTATCTTCTCTCAAATCAGGACTCTACCAGAATGCCCATTCCCCCTCAGCACCCAGCTTAAAAAAATTCTGCCCTTAGCTGGACCTGGCCAATCAGACTGCTTGGAGTAGCCTGTCACTAAAAGCTCTCCATGCTTGAGGAGATTTAACTCTTCACCTCCTGGTACTCTGATAGTACAGCATTTTGAAGCCTGTTTTAAGGATGGTTCGTCATACCTGCCTTACCCAACTCTACCCCCAAATCTCCAGGCATTTCCTAATCCAGAACTGGCAATCCTTTTTAGCAGTGTCAGTGTGCTGACAAAAAAGTATTGAAAATGCACAGCAGTAAACTCCAAAGGCAAAGCAAAAGGGTTATCTATATTTCTTTAACCAGGTTTTTAAAAGAAATTCCTACAGCTCATCATTGAGCTGATATTCACTTATCAAAAAGATGGGAAGCAGTGGTCATTTTCTCAGTTGCAGAAGAACTTGAAAATACTATTAGTCTAACTTGAAGGATAAACAGAAAGTGCTCTGTATGGCACAAGATCACTGTCATATAACTTAGACAGGAATGAGTGAAGGCATAAGCATGTGCATGTGGGAATGCTTTTTCTCTACTTGTCTCTGTAGTGTTCATGCTGACAAAAGAGACTTAGGCTGTGGTTACACGACAAGGCAATTGTGTTTTGTTCCCAATGTAATTTAAACCGGAATATTTTTTTCTGAATTGGGATGTTCACACATCCCTCCCTGAACCGCAAGCTCACCTGCCCCGCCTGCCCACCTCCCCCCCCCAGCAACTTTCCAGCCCCCGGCCTGATAGAGAAAAGAAAAAGGTACCTTTGAAAGAGTTCTCCTTTCCGCCCGATGCTGCTGGCTAGCTGGGCATGCTCCCCGGTGCCGGGGGCTCCCTACCTCCCTCCTTAATGCCACAGCTTTGGGGACTCCTGAGGCAGATGCCAAAGCCCGCTCGCCTGCCAGTCCACTCCCCAGCTTCCTCCCCCAGAAACTTTCAATGCCGCCTCCATGCAGGGGGCTCCCTTCTTCCCTCCTAACACCACCTCAGGGACTCCTGGGGCAGCAGGACCACGAGCTCTGCGCTGGATGTGCTCTTGAACGTTTGTAGAATTTCAGCAAGGGAGTGCTCATGTGCTCAAAAGTGGAAGCTGGGGGGGACGACCCCTCATCGTGTGCCAAGAATGGTCAGACGAGCCTAATCACAATAATTGAGAGAAATGGCTGTCTAGATCACCGAAATCGTTGATTCAATGCGCAAATACCTGGAAAATACTCGATTTTCCTGGTACAGGAAAATGCGGGAGAGAACTGTTGCCATGCAAGCCTATCAATGTGTTTTTATGGAATATGAACTGTGCAAAGGGACTGTACAACATGGAGACCTGAGAATACCTGTTGAGACTGCACACCTGAAAGAGGGACACCTTCCTTTAGTGTTGCTGCCGCGGTGATAGTCTAGGGTCACCAGCCATCTTACCTGCTGTGAGATGAAGCAGTTCCATAAGCCAGCACCAAGCCTCAGATGCCATGCCATGGAAAATCATGAGGACAGAGAACTCCAGACTCCATTAGGAGTTTCTTCCAGCACATGTAGGCAACCCCCCCTCCTTCAAACCTGCAAAGCTGTACATAACTCTGAGACTCCAATAATAGTTGCTTAGCAACTAATTGCTCAACCATCAGCCAGCCGGCTAGGGCCATCAAGAGACAATAACCCTAGCTCTGATGATTCATACAGCCTTCATGATTCATGCAGGTGCCAGTCACCAGATCAAGTTTCTAGCTCTCAATATTGACCACTCCTTAGTCCCCCTCCCCTCTTCCAGCCAGCCAATAGTATGTTTTATGGGATGAACTTACAGGTAGTGTCACAGGGGGATGTGGCCAGCCTAGCCAGCCTCCCCACACCACGTTATAAAAGATAGTGCCCGACCACATGGTCTCTCTCTTACCCCCTCAACGTCCCCTATCGAAGCTTTGACCCTCTTATATCCATCTTACTATCCACATACCTTACCTCCATCTTTAACCTCTAGTCTGCAGCTAGAGTCCACATGGTTCTGCTGGTTCAGAGCACGTGTTCACCATTTTCTATTTCTAAACCCCTCCATTCTTCCATTGAAACGTATCAACTAATGAAGACAGGTAAATATTGCCCAACCAATGAATATCCTGCTAAAGCAACTGTGTTAAGGATCTATCTTTATTTCCTAGCATATGTATAAATGTGTGTGTGGTTGTGTATTGTTTGAATGATATATATATCTTTCACTAAAGAGACATTATATTTCACTACATCCAGTCTCTGTGTCTGTTCAGATACTTACAGCAAAGGTGGCACTTCTGTATATACTGGTGAGACCCCAAATTTGCCTATTGCCCATTAATAATCATAACTTCACCTAGAATAATTAATAATTAAAGGCAATTTGGCTAACAGAACCACAAGGATTGCATGAGTGAGCCCACTTTGCCATGGGAGGCGGATTGGCCTATCTGATCAGCAAATTTAAATGCGGGAGGGAACAGCGGTGAAACCTGATCAAAAGGACCATGTGACTGCACCCTTATGTATTATGAACAGGACATGCCAGAAGATGGTTCCATATAAGGTTTAGCAGCAGCCCTGGCACTCCAAAGAACTGCAGTGAGGCAGCCAGGGCTCATCAGCACAGCCTTTGCAGACAGTTTTTGTGCTTAGAGTAAGCAGCATTAGAAGTAGGATTGTTCATTTTTTGACAATATGTTTATAGCTGTACTCTGGTACCCTTAACCACAGTCTGGCACACAGAAATTTAGGGACTGAAACTTGTTTTATCACAGAAAGAAAATGGCGAGGAAAGCTTTGCTTACTATTGATTTATTTAGATTTACTGCAGGGCTCTGGGTGATGTACAACCAATGATAAAACAAGATAAAATTAATTAAAACCTTAGTACAATATTAAAACAAACAGATGGCGAATAATGGAGACCCAAAGTGGCTTCCAATATCATTCTCCCCTCCTCCATTGTATCCCTACAACAACCCTGAAAGGTGCATGAAACTGAAAGTGGTCATCCAGTGATGGGCTGTGGTCTCCCAGATCCTAGTCCAACCCTCTAAACACTACACAAAAACACAGAGTCAGGCAAGTGGCAAATAAAAGGCTACATTCTTTCTCTACTTTTAGAGCTGTCTGCTTAAAAAGAAGAAGAAGAAGAGAGGTTATTTGGCTTATAAGTTTTAAACATCTGTTTTCATGTTGTGTTTTAATTATTTTCATGGCTGATTATTTTTGTATTGTATTTATTGTTGTTACCACCTTGGGTCCTGACCATGTTGGGTGAAATACCCTAAATGAACAAATATCATAATAAAACCCTCAGAAGCAGGGGTCATTTCGTAGAAAAAGAGCTAGGGGAACTCATTAGCATAACTCATTAGCATATGCCACACCCCCTGACATCAGGGGCCCGGCGGTGGACCTGCAAGGCCAGCGGGAGTGCGAGGAAGTCCCGCCAAGGCCCTCCCTGGCCCCAGGCAGGTAGGGGTGGGGAGAGGCGGGGAGGAAGCAACTTACCCTCCCTCTTCTCCTGCCTCCTCCTGGCTGAATGAGGGCTGGAAACGTGGCGGCCGGAAGCAGGGGGCGGGGCTTCGTCATGTGCCCTGCCCCCCGCACCTCACCAGGGGAAACTGTGTTCCCCCGCGTTCCCCCCCGAAATGACCTCTGCTCAGAAGGACACAAAAACCAGCACCCTCTGTACCATACAAAAGGCGAATAAAAGCAGAAAGAAGCACAAGTGAAAGCATAGGCGAAATAAGAGCTGATGGGAAGCCAAGCAGCAAATCATACATAAATCCAGACAGAACACATACAAAAATGAAGGGGAAAATATTTAAAAGCTGGAAAATGAGTTGGCTAGCCAGGCCAAGAAATTATCCCCTCTTCACCAATCATAAAGCCTTTCCTCTGCCTTTCCTTTCTCCCTTTCCTTTGTTGCTTCCCAGTTCCCAAACTGCTGGCATTTTCATTGTAAGCCATTCAGGACAAAAGCCTCTTTACCCTTATGTTCTGCATTGTTCACTGTGTCTATTAAAGGCACTAAATGAAGGAAAACCATAATCTTATTTGGTGTCCCCCCTACGTTTTGATATTTTGCCTTATGTGTTAAATCTTATGAAGCATCACCCTCACAGGCTGAGAAAGCACATTACTGTGAATGTAAACTGAATGGAGATGAGATTACTTGCAAATACACAGCCAAGCCTCATGACAAGTGTCCTGGGAATTCTCTCATGCTGACTCCTTATCTTAACATGTAACCCAATCACCAATTAGTGTCAAAGTTACCAGACCCATCGGTTTCCAATTGCATTAACCTCATGCTCTGATTCCAGGGAAATGCAATCAATCCACTTTGAGACTAATTGCTAATTTTTATGTTATCATTAAATAACTTGAACCCCCGTAGTAACGTAAGTCACAAGGCTAAGTATCAAATTGCTTATCAGGAAAAGGGGGGGAGCAAAAATAAAAGAGAGAGAGACAGAATATGTTAATCTGAAACCATGTAGGCAATATGATTTTATTGTATCTGCTTGCTCTGAATATTTGAGAGGTCATAATTTTAACCTTGCTCAGGTTGGCAGTATTGGAAAATGATTCATTCCACTGAAGGCCAGCTATAATTCTTCTAATTCCTTGGCATATTAATTGCCAGCAATGAGTGAACCCCCTTAAGTGTCTCATTTATTGTTTTAAATATGAAAATGTTTTAAAGATTAGAAAGGAAATGTTTGAATTAATTAACTGAACTGGCTCTCCAGGGATCTGGTACAAGATTTTCAGACAAAGGCTGGGGATTTACTATAATGGCATTTCTTTCATGGTTAGAAAATATAGCACCAGAGGGACTCTGAGGCACTCTTAACATTTTAGTTGGTGTCTGTTGAGGCTTGAGATTCCTCTGAAAGCATTCGTCTTATTCATCAGAGACTCCTCTCAATTACAGTAAGAAAAGGCATCACATTGAAATAGCCACATGACCCACATATTTCACCGTTTAAATGGAACTGGATAACTAGTACAATGAAAACTCAGAATGTAAATGGAAGCTATTAGGGTAATAGCATCATTTAAGGGAAGATCTTTTTTTTTTTTTTGAGCAAGGGGTGATGTGTAAAAGATAAAACACAGAACAGTGTTGAACATGTCCAGCTCCATCCCTTTGTCATTTCTCTTTGTATGATGTTATAATCTATTATAAGAAACTCTCCTGCATGGAGATGTAAATCTGAACCACAGCCTGTTGGCCAAGTGCAACTACAGTTGGAAATAATTGCTGGCCATAGTACATGCATTTGTTTCATAGGAGCATCTTTTTGGAGGTTGGCTTTTCTTTTCATCTATGAACAGACCTGCCAGGGGATTTTCTTCCTGGAATGATTCTTAAAGGCTCCTGTGCCTCAAATAGCTGGAGGAGAGGCAGACATTCGGCAGTGCATCTTTCCCTGGTGTGGAGTCAGACCAGTAGAGAAGCGCTCTCTCTCTCTCTCTCTCTCTCTCTCTCTCTCTCTCTCTCTCTCTCTTTCTCTCTCTCTCAGACACTGAAGGAGAGGCAGTCTACTCTGAACCAAAGTAAATAGAACCAAGGTATATTCATAAACTCAGTAGTGATGGAATAACTGACTGTTTATAAATGCAATAACAAAATGTATTAATCAGGATGGTAACACTATTACCATGCACTCTAGACATGTGACTGCCAGAAGATGTTCTTGAACAGAGCCCATGTTCACAAACTAATTCCAGGAGCCCAGTGTAGAGGAACAACCTCTCTTCCACAGGATCTCATCTTTTAAAGTGTCAGTTCAGTAAGGTTGCCATCGTCCAGGTAGGACCTGGAGTTCTCCCAGAATTGCAACTGATCTCCAGACTACAGAGATCAGTTCTACTGGAGGAAATGATGACGTTGGAGGGTGACACTATGGCTTCACACCCTGCTGTCCTCTCTCCCTCCCCAAACCCTGCTCTCCCCAAGCATCAACCCAAATATCCAGGAATTTTCCACACTGGTGTTGGCAACCTATGGCTCAGATTTAACTCTGGATGAAGCAAAATATCCCAGGAAATGGTACTCTTAAAGAACAATTACCCAAATGTCAATAAAGGGATACTTGACAGCAGGGGTCATTTCCTGTAGGAGCGCACAGGAGCAGAGCTCTGGCAGTAAAGCGCCCAGGGGGCAGATACATGCAACAAGCCCCACCCCCTGCTCCCAGAAGCCCTCAGTCAGAGCAAGAAGCAGCCAGGTAAGTTGCAGAGCCCCCCCCCGGCTCCCCAGTCCAAAACAGTCCAGTGGCACCTTTAAGACCAAGTTTTATTCAGGTACAAGCTCTCCCTCCTCTGCGAGGACAGATCTGCATGTTTCCCCCCACCCCCAATAGCTAGCAATCCAAAACAGTCCAGTGGAGCCTGAGCAGTGGGTGTTGTCTTCTGACACACTTCCGGTGATGTCAGGGGGTGTGGCATATGCAAATAAGTTATGCTAATGAGTTACGAAATGACCCCTGCTTGACAGGGAAAAAAAGAGTCTTTTGGGGAGGGAGCAAATGAAATTACTGATGGCTCCTAATTGTGATCTGATCACTAGGAGTGTAGTTTCAGCTTCTAGCTAGCAGCTTCTGCACACTAGGGATTCCCTGCATTATGTGTGACTCAGGGGAGGGACAAGTAGCTCTCAGTTTTTAAAATGGAGTTTTGGAATCCAGAATGGAGGCAGTTAGGTGAAAATACAGAATAATCAGTTATTTTCATGAGAAGTTAAAGATTCTGGCAGACAAAATAAAGCCTGGAGAAAAATAAAACCTAATTTTTTTAAAGAGGATAATTGTTTCTAGTCATTCTAAGGTTTTCTGTTTAAACTCCCAACAGGAGAACTCATGTGGTCATCACTTTGAACATTTATTTCTTCAAGGATAGGGTATCTAAGCAGATGGTTCACATACATAGTGACACTTTTATGGCTATAGGAAACGGAAGCCAATTTTGTTTTAGGGATGATCGCGAGTTTCTCTTCCTTTCCCCCCAACTCCCACATCTCTTTGTCACAGTGAACCCCTTATTTTTACTCAGATGTCTAATTTCTTGTATTGAATTGATGTCATATAATGTACTCACTCTCAACATTCCCTGGCAAGGTGGGATACAAATTGAAAATAATAAATAATATAAATAACATGATTTGTATCTCAACATAGCAGCCTTATACATTGTATGTAAATGATGCATGTTGCATGCATAGCTACCACACAATACATATAACTGGCACACATACTGCATATATAAACACCACATAGATCACACTTACATCAGTACAACATGCACACACAATATAAAAAAATCTACCAACCCTACAGCAAAACATGGTGATATGAAAGTGTTGGGAAAATATATTTAAATATTAAAAATATATTTTAAAAAGATTAAATAAGGACTGTTAGCTTATCCCTGCTCCATTTGGCAGTGCAGAATCTCTTGCTAGTCACGCTGTAATGTTTCATTTCTCAAAACAAACCCTTCTTCTGTAAGAGAAGACAATACTTTTCATAGCTATTCTGCTTGTATAATGGCCAGGCTTGTGTATAATGACAATGTAGCACTTAAAGGCACAGGTGTTCTGCCAGAAAAGGTGGCAACTCAACATTAGAATGAAGAGGAGGTGATACATCAGTGTTCCAGATTCAATTAAGAAGGAACATCTTTTCCCCTGTTTGAGGGGGATGTGGCCACAAGCCTCCTCCAAATGGATGAGACTTTATTATTATGTTTAAAAAAACACACAAAACACAAAAGCTAGTTCAGCTTAAAAGGATCAAATTGAAATAAGATGTGAAAGTTCACATAATTTCCACTTGGTTTCTAAGCTGCAGACTTTAGAAGACTTAATTCTTTTTTTCTCTCAGTAGGAGAATACATTCTTTGAAATATCAGCCATTAGAAATCATTTAACATAACTTCATCTTAAAAAGCTTTAGGTGATATAGTTTGATCATTGACTTTAAGTACTGAAGTAGCTATAGTAATGTACTTCTTAAAAAATATTAAGTTACACAGCCTTTCGTTTCAAACACAATGATTAAACTGAAGCTCCCACTGCTGCTTTGAACAGAGACTGCTTTTTCAAAATATTAATTGGATGTATACAGTTCAGGATAACTCACAAATCAATCACACTAGGGAAGTATAGATTTAAAGTCTGACATTATAAGCAATGCAATGCAGAAACCTTTAACGGTTGGAGCTAAAATGGATTCATGCACCCTCAGCACAACCCATTTGTACAGAAAGAGTTATTCTCTATGTTAATAAAAGAACAAGGAATTAGAAATTAGCTTGATTTTTACCTTGCCTTTCCTCCAAAGAGCTCAGGGAAGTATACAGGATTCTCTGTTTGCCTACTATAGCCTACACAACCCTGTGAGATATGTTAGCCTGAAAGATGGTGTTGAACCCAGATTTCCCAAATCCTAATCCAATGCTCAACCTGTCCAGAATGGTCCAGTCCAATGTTCCCTCTAAGCTGAGTTAGTGTGAGCTAGCTCACAGTTTTTTAGCCTCTGGCTCACACGTTTTTGTCTTAGCTCAGGAAGGATGGCTCCAGAGCAAACTAACTTATGCAGTAGCCAAATTGCTCGCTCAAAACTTTCATGCCAGAAGCTCACAAAGTAGAGTTTTCGCTCACAAGACTCCACAGCTTAGAGGGAACATTGGTCCAGTCTTGCCCAATCTCAGAAGATAAGCAGGGTTGGCCCTGGTTAGTACTTGGATGGGAGACCACAAAAGAAGTTCAGGGTTGCTACCCAGGCAGGGAATGGCAAACCTCTGTTCATCTGTTCATCTCAAGAAGCACGCTCAAGAGGGCAGAGATCCTTGAGCCCTGAGTTTTAACAGAAGCCAGGATTTCGCACAAAGGTGCTAGTGGGTTAATGAGCCAGAGCACTATTTAGTAGGGCCTCTGGCCATGAGCAACTTGTGCTGGCAAACTAATTCATAGAACCAGAAGCTCTGCACCTTGGCTCCTGTCTGACTCTGTGGCTTTTTGGATTCGGTTCGTGTTTTGGACTTCTGCTCTGGCTACTGACCCCCCGCTTTTGAACCTGACAACGCTCTCGGCTTTGATCTCTGGACTATGACCTCGGGTAACGTTTGACTACGGCTGTGTCTTGTGTTTTGGGACTTCTTAACACTCTGCTGACTGCTTTCCCAGCTGACCCTCGGACTTGTACTGTGACTCCCTCTGTCTGCCTACCTCCCTGGCTCTACCGTGACAACCTCGAGCCAGACATCCTGGAATGTGAAGTTAAGTGGGCCTTAGAAAGCATTACTAACAACAAAGCTAGTGGAGGTGATGGTATTCCAGCTGAGCTAGTCAAAGTCTTAAAAGATGATGCTGTTAAAGTGCTGCACTCAATTTGCCAGCAAATTTGGAAAACACAACAGTGGCCACAGGATTGGAAAAGGTCAGTATACATTCCAATCCCAAAGAAGGGCAATGCCAAGGAATGTTCAAACTATCGCACAATTGCACTCATATCACACGCTAGCAAGGTCATGCTCAAGATCCTACAAGCTAGGCTTCAACAGTACATGGATAGAGAACTGCCAGAAGTACAAGCTGGGTTTCGAAGAGGTAGAGGAACGAGAGATCATATTGCCAACATTCGCTGGATTATGGAGAAAGCAAGAGAGTACCAGAAAAACATCTACTTCTGCTTCATTGACTATGCTAAAGCTTTTGACTGTGTGGATCACAACAAACTATGGCAGGTCCTTAAAGAGATGGGAGTACCAGACCACCTCGCTTGCCTCGAAGCAGGAGCGTCGGGCAGCAGGAAACATGGCTGCCATGTTTTCCTGATAGCAGCAGCCAGCCGTGTTTTTTAAACTCACAATGTTATTTGTTGCACGGGTGCATCACAAGGGTGAGCTAACTACAGATCTTCCCCCTCTGGATTGACGCTGTGAAATTGTGGATAAAGACCCCCAGTGAGTATTCCCTGACTGCAAGAGAAGCAGCCGTGGAAAGTTAACGGGACGCGAGGGAGAGGAAAGTGGTGAGGGGGATTTTAAATGCTCCTGCCTCCACTTTACTACAAACACTATTAACTTTATTTAAGAGACATACAGACTGTGGAGAGCTTTGTTGGTCTTGAAAATAAATGAAAGATATCGGGATTGGACTAATAGAAAGTTATTGTGAAAAAGGGAAATGGCGCCGGAGGAAGCAACTGAGGGCGTAGCCCTAGGTAAATTGCGCAGCGAGCTTATGGGTGAGCAGTTTCAATGAACATTGTTAAATATAGTGAGAGAGGCGTCTGAAAAGGCCGTGAAACAAGCGTGTAAATCAGCATGCGAGAATTTTTTCAGAAACTATTCAGAGGTAGTGGTAGAGGAGAAGAGCAGTCGAGAACAAAGACAAGGAATACAAAGTTGGGCTGACGCCCAGGAAGTGGAACAAGAGAATGAAGCTTGTAATACCCAACCTGCGGCCAAAGAAAGAGAACCCCAAGAGTTGGATATCCGGGAGTATACATCAGAGAATCAAAACACAAAAAGGGAAAAGGGCCTGCTGGAATTTACGGCCGGGAAAAAGAGGAGGACAGTAAAAGGGGGGGGGGAAAGAAGAGTGTGACAAAAGGCCCAAATACTTGACTAGGACTGGCAAAGATGCCAAACAAAAGTTTTGGAAATTTATGAACTTAGGGGCAGATATAAAGGAGTTCAAAAATCTGAGACATGTGGAAGACAACAGGAGAAACCAAGAAAGGAAGCAAATTAAATTTAGGGTGACAATAATGGTTACAGTGATTGATATGTGCCAGATATAACTATGGTTATTTTTGTTAACACACAGAGACTGGTAGAAGTATGAAATCTATCTGATTCACCAAAATATTCAAAGCGGAATTTGAATAATGTTATAAAAGGAATTAGTGCGATTGCAATGGTTATAATGTTTGCTATCTGTTAGATATATATATTGTCATTTATGTTAACAAATAGGGGGTGACAGATGTATGATATTTATGTGATTTACCAAACATTGAAAGTGGAATTTGTGTTATGGTATAAAAGGAAGGCTGATATTGGAGGTAATAGGTAAATGGGTTTAAGACTAGTTGGCAGCTCAAGGTAATTTGAGTTGATCTTGATTTGAAACATGTCTTTGAGTAATGAAGGATAAGCGATTATTGAGTAATGATCATGAACTGAGATGACCGCAGAGGTGAATGGAGAAGGGTGACTTGTAAGAATAGGATTTAGTTTGATACTTCTGTATTTGGTTGCCATTCTTTCAAACAAAATGACAATGATTAGAGATTAGATTTAATCAGTAGGATATACAAACCAACTATCTCAGTAGCTTTAGGATTATTAGGGTTGAATTGAGAATATCACTGCTATACAAACTTAGAAAGGAGGAAACTGTTAGGTAAAGTGGAGGAACAAGATTAATTAGATACTAGATTGAATATTTTGTGAGTATAGGGGGGAAATATTATTGTTTATTATTGTTCAGATTATTGTTCTGCTCAAGCTGATGCTCAAATCGGAGATGAGGTTTATATGTTTGTCATTGTCATGTATGTGTGTCTGTCTTACATTGCAAAACCCAATTAAAAACTTATATAAAAAAGAGAGATGCGAGTACCAGACCACCTCACATGTCTCTTGAGAAACCTGTATAAGGGTCAAGAAGCGACAGTTAGAACCGGATATGGAACAACTGATTGGTTTAGCATAGGAAAAGGAGTACGACAAGGATGTATATTGTCACCTTGCTTATTTAATATATATGCAGAGTACATCATGCGAAATGCTGGCCTGGATGAATCACAAGCCAGAATTAAGATTGCTGGGGAAAAGATCAACAACCTCAGATATGCAGACGATACCACTCTAACGGCAGAAAGTGAAGAGGACCTAAAGAGCCTCTTGCTCAGGGTAAAAGAGGAGAGGGCAAAAGTAGGCTGTAAGCTCAACATCAAAAAAACTAAGATCATGGCATCCAGCCCCATCACTCCTTGACAAATAGAAGGGGAAGTCGTGGAAGTAGTGACAGACTTCACATTCCTGGGATCCCAGATCACCGCAGACTGTGACAGCAGGCATGAAATTAAAAGACCTCTGCTCCTTGGGATGAAAGCGAAGGTGAACCTAAACAGCATGATAAAAAGTAGAGACATCACCCTGCCAACAAAAGTCCGCATGGTCAAAGCAATGGTATTCCCAGTAGTCATGTATGGCTGCAAGAGTTGGACTATAAGGAAAGCCAAGCGCCAAAGAATAGATTCTTTTGAACTATGGTGCTGGAGAAGACTCTTGAGAGTCCCTTGGACTGCAAGAACATCAAATCAGTCAATCCTAAAAGAAATCAACCCTGACTGTTCCCTGGAAGGCCAGATAATGAAACTGAAGCTCAAATACTTTGGCCACCAAATGAGAAGGGAGCACTCCCTGGAGAAGACCCTGATGCTGGGAAAGATTGAAGGTCAAAGAAGATGGGGACAGCAAAGGATGAGATGGTTAGACAGTGTCATAGATGCAACGAACATGAAATTGAGCAAACTTTAGAAGACAGTGGAAGACAGGAAGGCCTGGCGTGATCTGGTCCATGGGGTCGCGAAGAGTCGGACTCGACTGTGCGACTGAACAACAACAACAAATACCTGGTGTATTATTCAAGAACAAGGTATAAACACTTCCAACAACTGTACTTTGTAAACATTTGCTTGACGAGTCCTGCTGCTTCTTTTCTTTGTTACTGGTACAATGTATATTTTTAACTAGAGGAACAAATGGCTTTTGTTATTTACTTCCTCCCACTCCTCTTCTGCTAATGAACAGTTATATGCAGAAATTCTCACAGCATACCTGGGAAATATTTTGAAAGTAGGAGGGGTATGTTTATAAAAAGCATTTTTCAGACCATATTTCTAACACCTGCCATGTTGATAATATTTTTTCCTGAAATGATTACAGTTAGACAAGATTCAATTTTGGCACTCTATCAGTGAAATTTGAAACAAAAGATACATCTTTCTAAGTCAACCGGAGTCCATGGGTTGAGAAAGGTGTAAATCTGCTTAAGATCACACTGTAAGACTACAATCCAATGCTCTCTTCTTGGGAGTAAGCCTGACTGAATTCAGCAGGACTTACTTCTGAGTAAATGGGCATATCATTTTGCAGCTCATAATAAGCCACATGTTACATGTAAGGAAATTCAAAAGCTTTTGCTTGTGAATTTTTCTTTGGACTAAAACAGTTACATGCAATCTATGCACATTTTTTCACATAGTAAAAATGTTTTAAGATGCTAGTACCTGATCAGTTTGACATGAAAGTTCTTATGAAAGAGAGCTTCATACACCACCTAACGTCAGTAGTGTGAGAATACTGTACGGTTTAGTGTCCTGCATTCTGGTAATAGTAGAAGTCTGACATAAAATGGGACTATAATGCTGTCATCAATAGAACCTCAGACAGGAAAACTTCTACTGGAAAACGGAAACAAGGAAATTAACTTCCCTCAACATTCCTTCAATTAGCAGAAGAAAATAACTGTGTGGATGCCTGGAAAGTGAGAAACCCACACACAAAAAAATTAGACTTTTAATTCAGCAAGGCATAAGTCCTGGTCAAGAATAGATATGTGCTGGATTTCTACCACAATGACAAATGGTATATTAGAAGCAGAAATTCTACCAGTAACTTTTGCTGATCACAACCCAATCACCCTTGAAATACAAGATACCCCTAAAAGAAATAGATGGTCACTGAATACTTCTATTTTAAAGAATGAAACGTTTGTAAGAGAATCCAAAAAAGAATTTGAAATGTTCTTTGAACAGAATATTCAACCAGAAATTTCCATCAAGACTGTATGAGACACATTCAAAGCCTTTGTCAGAGGATGGATAATTAGAGAATCAGCATACATTAGGAAACAGAGGTCAGAAAAATATTTCCAGATCCAAGTCCAGATTAAAAAACAGGAAGATGAAACAGGATTCTTCAACTGAACAGAAAAAAAATTAAACTTACATTCTTGCAACATCAAATGAACTGCCTATTAACACAAGAAATAGCAAAAAAAATGCTAAACAAAATTATTTTGAAAATGCCAATAAACCAACCAGATGGCTATCTTATAAATTACGTAAAGAAAAGGAAAAAGGTACATAAAAACACTTAACAATGATATGGAAGAACAAAGGAATAAATTGGTAGACTGAAATAATACTATGAAAATCTATATATGAAAAGAGAAGCATCACAGGAACAAATTAAAAAATATTTTGAAACCCATAAAACTAAAATATTTACAGAAGATCAAAGGAAAATATTAAATGACCCAATATCTGTTGCCGAAGTGACAGAAGCATTGAAAAAACAAAAAAGGTGGAATTTTACCAAGTTTTTGAAGATCAATTAAAATGGACATTAAAAGCTGTTATACAAAATATAATGACTGAAAGGGGAACTCCAGATTCTTGGAATGAAGCTCTGATAACACTCATACAAAAGCAAAACTCAGATGAAAAAGGAATTAAAAATTATAGAGCAATTTCACTGTTAAATGTGGATTATAAAATTTATGCCTCTATTTTAGCTGCAAGAAGAAAAAGAGTTCTTTCTCAAATTATCCATAAAGACCAAGCAGGCTTTCTTCCCAAAAGACAACTGAGAAACAATGTGAGAATGATATTGAATGTTCTAGAATACTATGAAGTCCACCCAGAAAAACAAATGGCTTTAATTTTTCTAGATGCAGAAAAAGCCTTTGATAATGTCAGTTGGAATTTTATGTTTGAACTACTTTTCAATTCTCAAGCTGGTATGGAATTTTATAAAACAATCAAAGTAATTTATACTAAACAACAAGCCAAGGTTCTTATCAATGGAGATTTATCATGAAATATTGAGATACATAAAAGAACTAGACTTTCACCTTTATTGTTTATTTGTGTTCTTGAAGTTCTAAATGATGTGATCAGAACAGATGTGTAAATTAAAGGTCTCAGACTAAGAGAGGAAAAATATAAGCTTCAGGCATTCGCAAATGACTTAGTATTCATTTTAGAGAATCCATCGAGCTCCATAAAACAATTGATAAGCTCTTTGCAAGAATATGGAGAGGTGGCAGAACTTAAAATTAATTGTAAAAAAACAAAAATGCTTATAAAAACATGAGTAAACCTCAAGCTCACCAGCTGCAAGAATTAGCAGGTCTAGAAATTCAAAAGAAGATTAAGTATTTAGGAATAAATATAACAAATTGTAGTTCTTTGATGGAAAACAATTACATGCAACTGTAATGTAATTTTCTTTGGAGGGTAAAAGTAAAGGGGCTATCCAGGGGTTTTCTCAGTGGAGGAATTTCAGTGAGAAAGGATTGGCACCCTTTGCACCCACTTGATGAGCACCCTTTGCATCCACTTTCTTCCTCATGGCACACAGAGATGTTCATAATCAGGAGGGGTGGGAGAATATAAAATGTGAGCAGAGAGAAATGCGGCTCAGAGGCCTGAGATCATCTAACACCCAAACCCCACAAGGGGAGAGGTATTTGTAATCAGGAGGAGGGTATCCTCAGCTGATGCACCCATTAGCTAAGCCTCTCTGCTAGGCATGAGCAGAGAGATAAGGTGGCTCAGAGCCCTGAATCCACCTAACACTCAAACTCCACCAGGGGAGAGGTGTTCACAATCAGGAATAAATAATTATTGTGCTCTGCTTTTAACAAGTTCCCTGCCTCTCTGTGTAACTCCGAACAGCCAATGAGGAGAGAGTGTGGAGTTGAACTGAGGGTATATATAGCATCCTGATTCCATAGAGAGCAGGATGGGAACTCTATTATTGGCAGCCAGCAGTGCTTGTTAAGCTTTGGAGGGCCCCTATTGGTGTTTCCAAGGCAGAGAATTCTGCCTCCCCTGTTGCTTTGAAGTCTGGTAAACATTTTGACTGAATGGAGACAGTCTGTCTGGAAATGTATGCATTCACGAACTGCCATGAACCACCACAAACCATGTAAAAGTTTGTGGAATGTTCATGCCAGTTGACCAACATTCATCACTAACTTCAGTTTGTGAGCCAGTTTGTGCCCATCCCTAATTGAAATTGGGAAGGGCAACCATTAAGGAGCTAGAAAAGATCCTTAAGTGTATATGTGTCACTGGCAACCAGGATCAAGATCATTTATATCATGGTATACTGCATTACTATGTATGGGTGTAAAAGCTGGACTGTGGAGAAAGCAGACATTAAGAAAATTGAGTCATTTGAAATGTGGTGCTGGAGGAGAGTTTTATGGATACCATGAACCACGAAAAGCACAAATAAATGAGTTGTAGATCAAATCAAACCTGAACTCTCACTACAAGCTAAATTGACCAGACTGAGGCTATTGTAATTATGAGATGACAAGAGTCACTGGAAAAGACCTTAATGCTAGGAAAAGCTGAAGGCAGCAACATGAGATGGATCGATTCAATAAAAAAGCTGTGGCCCTCAATCTGCAAGTGCTGAGCAGAGTTGTTAGTGATTAGGCATTTCTGGAGGTCATTAGTTCATAAGGTCGCTATGTCAGAAGTTATTTGACAGCACTTAACAAACACACATAGAAGGGGTACATACAACAGCAGGTGTTCCACTCTGCTAGCATGATGTTAAAGGGGCCACAGGCTAATCTAGCCACATTTCTCTTAATAAACACCCACTATTCTCATATAAGAATGCATTCATTAGAAAAATTATCTTAAACTAGGGCAATTGCTTATTTTATTTTTAACTTTACTTAGCTGAGACATTTGAATAAGTAAGATGTGCCTCAGGGAATCCACAAACCTCACACCAAATATACTGAAACAGCCACTATTGCTTGTGACTCAAACTTTGGACACTTTCACTCACCAGTGTTCCCTGCAAGCAGCTCCTGATCAGCTTTGTGACTGTTCAGCAGTGATAGCATTTCTAAGGTCTGTAGCTATGGTGGGGCTATTAGGGGATCCTCCCCGTTTCTTAAAGTGACAGCCCCAGAAGAATTTCTTCTGAAAGTCCTCCCCCCTTATTTAACATTTTTAAAGGTGCACACTCCTACATCGATAACAAAGTCAAACAAACCCAACCTTAGAAGCCAAGCCTTGCCAGCATGAAGAAGCTGCCTTACAAGATCTCACTTTCTTTTCATTTCCCACATGACTGGCAAGTCAGAGGTGGGGGCAGAGTGAGAGCAAGAGCAGGAAAAGGAAGGGCCCATTGTGGGGAAGAGGAGGGAAGCCTGAACACCCCCAGGGCACCTCTTCTGAGTGGCTTGGCTTGGCTGATACAAGGTGACCAGAGACTCCCATCTGCCTGGCAAAGAGTGAGTGAATGGCCCCTCCCTCCTGCTCTGTTCTATCTGGTGTATAGTGCTGTCAGTCAACAGAGCGACCTCCAGCAGCGTGTTCCTTCTGCCAACTGGGAAATGTTTAATCTCCCATTCCCCTTTCCCCCATTCCTATTTCACAACTTATTCTTCAAATCAGATCCTCGTTTTATTGTGTTAGTTGAACTCTACCTTCTGGAACTGAGAGGGGGTGTTTTGTGTCATACTCCTTTCCCAGGGAAACTGAAAAAGATACCTGAGGTGTGTTGGTATGACGCACCTTTACAAACTGAGTAGAACAGAAGAGAGACTGAGAAATAAACCAAGTGTCTTGAGAAAGAGAGAATTAGCAAGACAAAAGGCAGAAGAGAAGAGTGTTAAGTGAACAGAAATCTGGGGCTGTTATATTACCAGCAGGCACAAATATTAGTCCAGCAAAAAGGGACTAATAATGTATTACTAACAGTAATATAGTAATATAGTACTACTGTTAGTTAAAAGTACAGATATGTACAGACAGAAAAAATAATGGGAAATAGTGGAAACCCCACCAGAAAAAAAAAATTGCCCCACAAGCCACAAAATCCTGGCTATGGGCCTGCATTTCTATTGCATTTACTTTTGCCCTGCAAGCCGCGCTTGCATCTACACAGTTGGAATTAATGCTCAATTGGCTCTGGAATACCCCTCCCTGCTCTAGAGCCACAGTGACACTGGGGACAGCAAGTGTAAAGGCAGCCAGCATGAAGACTGGTCCCACTGAAGAAGCTGTGAACAGGAAGGGGGAGAGGGACATGGTGTAGAAATGAGACCCGCCCCCCCTGTGAATGCTCCCTGGTTTCTCATTTGCACCTGTCATTCAGACACAGCGTGCCTGATCACCACCCCCTATAGAGGAAAGCCTGAACACCAGGTCATGACGTCATCAAAGGTAGTCATAACAGTCCCTGAACTCTGCAGTTGTCAGCTACTTTCACAAGTGTTTTAACTTGCAGTTTCTCATGTACTCAACAAGATATTCTCTTGAACCTTTCACTGCAGTATTCCAGATTCTTCACACCAGCTTTCAGTGTTTCCCTTGCATATTTGAATGTATGTTTCGTATAATTTACAAGCATATAATAGGGGAAAGTGGTGGATGTCTGTTGTATGATGGTATTGTCAAATAATACTAAGAGTTTAATAACTTTGGATTTTCAGTATTACTTTTTATCTACCATTGACACAGCATGAGATATTAATATGTACAAACTCATACTTAGGTAAGACGTTTTCACATACAGTAAACTTCAATTAATCTCCAGTTACCAAAAAAAGCAGCATTCTCTCTCAGGTTAACCTACAGGGTTATTGTGAGGATAAAATGCAGGAGGGAGAATGATGCACCCTCTTTTAAATACCTTGGATGAAGGCTGGGATTGTGTGTGTGTGTGAGATACAGTATCTATAAATTACTTACAAAATGTACAGCATGCATACACATGTTGTAAATAAATGTACAAAACAGAAAACTGCTTCCCCCCCCAGCCTCCACCTCCACATTCACAAACGTTCAAATGAACCAACAAATGTAATAGTTCCTATGGAACTTCTTTTGAGTAAATTAGAGGAAATTAGAGGAAAATATAGATTCCTTCTCATCCCCATTTCAGCAGCAACTGCTTCCCCCCCCCCATCCTCCACCCCTAGAATCCTGGTCAGATTCACTTTCTCGAGCCTCCCCCTCCCTCCAATCTCCCGGTATTCCCTTCCAAAACGAGGTTTCATACAGTGGCCCCCATTTTTTGGGGGGGGGGGAACCCTGATGTTTGCAAGTATCTCTCTTTTGCAAAGATCGGGGGAGGGGGGAAGGGAAGGGAAAGGGAAGCTTCGGGGAATCGACCCACCTCTTCCTTCCGTGAAAATAAAGACGGCCACTGTTTAAAAAAAAAAAAAAAACAACCCCCAACAACCACAAACCAACTCAAGAAAGCCCTCGGTCGCTCAGGAAGCAGGGGAAATGCTCCCACTCGCTCGGCTCCGTGGGTCGCAGATCCCTTTTCTGGAAAGCGCGGCGGCCAGAGAGAGATGATCAACAACATCTTTTCTATATAAATCTTTTTTTAAAAAATGAAAAATAAATCACAGATCCCTTTTTAATGCGCCGCCTTGCATTTATTTCAGAAACAGGGAAAGCCTCCCTCGTTTTTGCAAAGAGAAAACCAGCCTGGGTGAAAGAGACCAACGAGGGTACTAGGACTACTCTCGTCGCCATTGCTGTGACATCAGGACCTGGTGTTCAGGCTTTCCTCTACAGGGGGTGGTGGCCTGATAGAGCCATCCCAGCAGTCCTATTCTTACAGCACTCTTCCCATCTCTAGGCATCAAATGAAAATGACGGCAATCTCACTGTCAGAACCTTGAGGATGCCTAATAGGCATAGAGCACTTTCCCCTTTTCCAAGTATCCTTGGAAAGGTGAGAGCTCAGCTTCTGGAACTGCCCAAGATCTCACAAGCTTAGTTCTAATGTCTATGTATCAAATCCATCTTTATGCTTTTTCACATACATTGTAAAATGGCTGACTATTGGTTTATCATTCAATCTAGGTGGAGGGACTCATTTGATTATTTATATATAAACCAAATCTGTTTGTTCAAGTAGTTGTTTATAAGTGGATCATCTAATATTTACAGAAGGCATCTCCTAAGCAATGTCCCCACTAAGGTGTGCAGTCTTGTGAGCAAAATTTTTACCCCATAAGTCAAAAATGATGCTAGTTTTAAAATTGTGAGTGGGCTGACAGTTTTTTTTTAAGTATTTCAGTTTACAAACAGTGTTGAACTTGGAACACTTCAGTTTTCTAGGCTTCTCCTCTAGACACGCACAGATCAGTTTCAACGGAATCCGCAAAGACATGTAGAACAAAAATATCTAAAAGGGTATTTGGAGTTTCAAAAATTGAGAAAAAAATGTGGGATTAATAGTTGATATTGATTGGGTTGACATAGATAAATATTGCCTTTATGGAAATAGAATGCAGCAATGATGGATCTGTGGCACTAGGTGTATTATGGACCTGAAACCTGAACTCCTCAAGTGTGACAAAAAACCCACCTTGATTTATTAATGATACTATTTAGTGACCTGAGATGTAATTAATTTAACAGTGCAAATTTTGAACAGAATTACACACTTTTAAAACTATTGAGTTTTCCAGCTGCTTGCTTCAAGCGTATGAATAATCTTTTTTTAAAAAAAAATTATTTGCATCATAAATTATTACATTGCAATATAATCCCAATTCTCTTATGATACATTTTCCCCTCTTTTATATCCCACCCCTCACAAGGTGGCCATCACATAGCTACAAATTAAATTTTTAACCATGAGCACATTTTTTCCATTTTTTCAAGTATAACGGAGTTGGCTTCTCCATTATTTACCCATTGAAAGTATATAGACCATTTCTTTTTTATCTCCTTCATCTTTCCATCCCATGCCTTATCTTGTTTAATACATTCCAATATATCTGACTGGATATATTCGTATAAATAGTCATTCCATCTATCTAAAGACCACTTAAAGCTCTCCTTCCAACCATATGCAATCACAGCATGCGCTGCTAGTAACATTGCTTTAAAAACATCCTGATTTTGTCTCTCAATATTATAGTTTCCCAGTATGCCCATAAATAATAGATCTCCATCTATTTTAATATCCACCTTACATAACCCTACTATCTTTCCCCGTACCTTTCCCCCAAAATCTCTAACCTTTGGACATTCCCACCATAGGTGAAAATACCATCCTTCTTTTGCGTTGCAGTGCCAGCAATTAGGTTTCATGCCTTTAATCATATATGCCAATTGGGCAGGGGTTCTATACCATTTCCAAATTATCTTTCTTTCAAGCTCTCTATACTTTTCTAATTTAATTCTCTTCAAATTCACCATTAACATATTAACGTCATCAGAAGTTATTTGTTTTTCTTTATTCCATTTATTTTTTAAGGTTCTTAGTATAAACTCCTTATCTTTCACGAATTCAAGGTAAATTTCCCCTGCTAATCCTTTCCTTATTTCATCCACATATAAAACCTGTTCTAAATTATTGTCTTCCCTTTTTATAGCTTCTATATACATATCTTGTTTAATCAAATGTGATAGTCCCCTTAAATTTAACCAATAATTTTCCCCTATTTTTTGATTCAGCTCCTGAAGTGGTAGGAGATTCCCTTGAGAGTTATACATATCCTTGACTCTAATTATGCCTTCCTCCTTAAGGACTTTCCAAAATTTTGGATTCATCTCCTCCTCCCAAATATACTTAAGTGGGGTCCACTTTGAAGTCTGAGGCAGCAGAATCGTCCTGCACTTCTTCCAAACCGTCAAAGCTGATTATCTTGGACCCATTGCTGTTCCTATCTCCTTTCGCAAATCTCTAGTGTATATTCCATAGCTGCCTACCCCCTTATTAATTGCAGATTCAAATCTTACCCATTTATCCTCCGTCATCCATTCCATCTCCATTAGTGCCTTCAACTGAAATGCATCATAATAGGCTTGTAAATGTGGGAGTCCCCATCCTAAATCATCTTGGGGCATATATACCAATTATTTTGATATTCTTGCTTTTTTCCTACCAAACACCCAGCTTATAATACTTTCATCCCATTTCCCTAAAACTTTCTGGTCAAGTTCTATTGGAAGTACCTGGAATAAGTATAACATCTTTGGCAATAAAAACATTTTTGCTGCTCTAATTTCCCCCCAAATACTCAGATGTTTATTCTTCCATTCCTTCATTTTCTTTATTATTTTTGACCAGGTCTTACTCATCCATTCCATCTCCATTAGTGCCTTCAACTGAAATGCATCATAATAGGCTTGTAAATGTGGGAGTCCCCATCCTAAATCATCTTGGGGCATATATACCAATTATTTTGATATTCTTGCTTTTTTCCTACCAAACACCCAGCTTATAATACTTTCATCCCATTTCCCTAAAACTTTCTGGTCAAGTTCTATTGGGAGTACCTGGAATAAGTATAACATCTTTGGCAATAAAAACATTTTTGCTGCTCTAATTTCCCCCCAAATACTCAGATGTTTATTCTTCCATTCCTTCATTTTCTTTATTATCTTTGACCAGGTCTTACTATAATTGATTTTTTGTAGCCTCTCTGTATTTTTGTCAAGATATACTCCTCATCCCTGTTAAAGCTAATATCTCTCTTTTAGTATCCCTATCTACATTAAGAAACATTATTTCGGATTTCTTAATATTAACTCCAAGCCCCGACATTAACTTGAAATCCGTGTATGATTAATCTGAGCTATTGCAACACTCATCTTGTATATTGGCATAATTTGCCCACATGATCCACAGATTTTATTTTATTTATTTATTTATTTTATTTCATTACTACCCCGCCCTCCCCGCTCGCGGGCTTAGGACGGCTTACAAGACACAAATGTAAAAACAATTAAGGCACACAGTGCAATAAAATACAGGTTAAAACAATTTAAGCAAAAGTGGACAACTCACAGGATCATCGCGACTAACATACTCACTCCCTATTGCACATCACATTGGGATCAACGAGGGGGATGCCATGGGCCACGAAGTTCAGATGGCCAGTCAGCCCAACCCAGCGGAACTGCTCTGCAGTCATGCATTAGTGGTAGTGGCAGAGGCGGCTCCTACTCAAAGGCCTGGCAGAAGAGCTCCATTTTATTAGTATTAGTATTAGTTCTGCATAGCATCTTCCCCACTCCAAATGCATGTGAAAGTAGAGAGAACATTGGAAGCAGTAATAATGGAAGTAAAATAATTTCAAACTCAATGTAAAAAGAAATCTTCACTTTGTATTGAGTGTGGCCTGTGTGTGTTCCATACAAAACTATCAACAATGAACTAGGATCAGATGATCCAAAAATGATCTGAAAAGGCCTGAAGTCTTAAAGGCACTACTGACTCAAACACATTGCCGAGGGGGAGAAAGGAGGTCACACATAGCCTCCCCCACCTCCAACACACATGCACAAAGAAGAAATAAAACTTTGTCGGTCTTAAAGTCCCTACTGACTCAAATGTGTTGCTGGGGGAAGAAAGTAAGGTACGTATGGCCTCCCCCCAACTCCAACACACATACAGAGACAGAGAGAGAGAAGAAATAAAACTTTGCTGGTCTTAAAAGCACTACTGACTCGAACACATTGCTGAGGGGGAGAAAGGAGGGCACACACGGCCTCCCCCGCAGCATGCACACACATTGAAAAAATTAAAACTTTGTTGGTCTTAAGGTTGCCACTGACTCTAATGCATTGCCAAGGGGGAGAAAGGAGGCCATATGCAGCCTTCCCCCTCACCTCCAACACACATACACCCCCCCAAAGAAATAAAACATTATTGGTCTTAAAGACGCTACTGACTCAAATGCATTGCTGAGGGGGAGAAAGGAAGGTGCATGCAGCCTCCCCCACACCACCATCCCTTGCTCTGATGCCACCAGGCCTCACAGCACATACACACAACAGCACTGGCTGCCCAGGGGGAGAAAGTGGAGAGGGCGACTCATCTCTGTTCAGTCCTTCTGCGGTGGGGTAGGGCAGCAGGAGGAGAGCAACGCAGCGCATGGGAGGCAAACCTCTTGGGTGGCAGGGCTGAGGACTGTCAGCACCAATGCCCCCCTTTACAGGGCTCGCAGGCCCTGGGCTGAGGGGGGTGGGGCCAACCAATGAGGACCCCTGCACTGAGCTAATGGTATGAATATCATTAATTATATGAATAGTTTTCCAGGGAATGATTTCTGCTTACCAATCATTTAAGCCCTGCCAGGGAAAAGCTGGCAAGTGTAAGGTACCTGAAGAACACCGTTCCCTTTTGATTGCTTGAGTATGTCAAAATGACATTTACCCACATCAAATCTAAATTTACAGTACTCAGGGGTCATTTCATGGAAAAAGAGGTGCAGGAGCTCATTAGCATAACTTATTTGCATATGCCACATCCCCTGACATCACCGGAAGTGTGTCAGAAGGCAACACCCACCGCTCAGGCTCCACTGGACTGTTTTGGATTGCTAGCTATTGGGGGGGGGACGTGCAGATCTGTCCTCGCACGTCTTGAATAAAACTTGGTCTTAAAGGTGCCACTGGACTGTTTTGGACTGGGGGGCGGGGGGGGGACTCTGCAACTTACCTGGCTGCTTCTTGTTTTGACTGAGGGCTGCTGGGAGCAGGGGGTGGGGCTTGTTGCATGTGCCTGCCCCCTGGGATCTTTACTGCCGGAGCTCCGCTCCTGTGCGCTCCTGCAGGAAATGACCCCTGACAGTACTATTTACATTATTTGATACCCTAGATACAACCATCATTGATTTCAAAATAACATTAAAAGATCAGTCCATCCATTCCAGAATGAGAGAGACATGAAAAATCAACATGATATCTTTTAAAACTGAATCTCTAGTATGAATGACCTATGAGACATTGTGTAGTAAACTAAATATATATTTTTGCCCTTTGGATAGATTATCTAAGGCCATTTACATTTTCATGACACATTTTTACTATCTAAAAGATCATTATGATGACCTTTCAGATACATCTTTCTGCAGCTCAGCCCTGCCACCACTAAAACATTCCAAGTGTTTCTCCCTTCTCAATGGGAAATATACTAGACTAGCAGCAAAGCCCATTGTATAAAAGCAATACAACGAACCCTAGCAAGCCAGGAGAGGGGGGGGGCTCTGGAAGTCTTCCCTGGCTCAGCGGCTTCGGAGGCAGGGGCTGGAAATGCCTCCCCGCTCCCTCTTGGGCCCTTCATGGCCCTGAGCCTGCCTGGGCGGGGAGGGCAGGTTATAAGTCAAACAAACAAACAAACAAACAAACACCATAGGGGGAAAATGTTAGTTTTTAAGGTGCTACTGGACTCTTACACTTTTCTACTTAACTTGGTAGTAACCCCCCCCCCCCATTGTGGTGGGATTTACCTTTCAGCAAACCTAGATAGAACTGGGTGTTTCTTTTTACATCTACATTATGCAGAGTGAGGTGATAGCTGACCCCCCCCCCCAAGAATAAATAGTATGCATTAGCAGCCAGCAGTAAAATTTAGGAGAAATGTCTCCTTTGTTGACTCTACTGTATTCCAATTCCAAATTGTTGGTGTCCAAACCCATACATATAGGCAAAACACTGAAAGTAGTCAGTATGATGGTTGACCCCAGTACTTCGTAGCCACCTAAAACTGGGAAACACTATTTTAGGAATGATGTTTTCTAGCTACCAGTGCCTACTGAAGAAATACTAATAGCAAAAAAAGGGAAGGTAGATAAGACGAAGAAGTTTGATACCTCGCTTTTTTCTGCCTCAAGGAGGCTCAAAGTGGCATCCAATCACATTCCCTTCCCCTCCCCACAGTGGATTGCCAGCTTCAGGTTGGGAAATACCTGGAGATTTTGGAGGGGGATCCTGAGGAGGGTGGGGTTTGGGGAGGGGAGGGACAGATGCCACACAGCCATGCATTTGTCAACCTGAGCTCTGAGCCTTATGAAACCTATGCTGGAAGAAATCTTGTTAGCCTTGAAGGGGCAACTGGTGTTTCTTTGGGGGCAGATTGTTGTTGTTTGCAACTCAGTCCTCATTAGGCAGAGAGTGGGAATACCCTCCTTGGCATGGTGCATATTCCCAGGTCCTCTTGGCGTCGCCCGGGCGGGTGCCGCACCGCTTTAATGGTGAGAAACATCCCATGTGCACTTTCCCTTCCTCGCCGCAGCTTTTCTCTCCTCCTGGCAGCTCCTTGGAGTGAGCCTGCCCATCGCACACTGGGCTCGCAGGCAGCCGCAGAAGCCAGGCCAGGAGCAAAATGTGTTTGTGTGTGCGCGCATGCGTTTGCATCCTGATCTCTCCCCTTTCTCCTGCTCTACGTCCTCTGCACTTTCCCTTCCTCGCCGCAGCTTTTCTCTCCTCCCAGCAGCTTCCTGGAGCGAGTGTGTACATCGCACGCTGGGCTCTCAGGCAGGCAGCTGTAGAAGCTGGACCAGGCCCGGAGCAAAGCAAGGCGGGGTGTGTGTGCTGCCCCCAGTGAATGTTAACTGTTTGGACAGGACAGCGTGTGTGTGTGAGAGAGCACGCGCGTTTGCGGCCTGATCTCTCCCCTTTCTCCTGCTCTATGTCTTCTGCACTTTCCCTTCCTCGCTGTGGCTTTTCTCCCCTCCCAGCAGCTCCCTGGAGTGAGTGTGCCCCATCGCACGCTGGGCTCTCAGGCAGGCAGGTGCAAAAATCAGGCCGGGCCTGGAGCAAACCGGGGGGGGGGGTATGTGCGCATGTTTGCATCCTGATCTCTCTCCTTTCTCCTGCTCTACGTCCTCTCTGCATTTTCTCTCCCTCGCCGTGGCTTTTCTTTCTGCCCAGCTCTCCTCCCAGCAGCTCCCTGGAGCGAGCACACCCGTCCCATGCTGGGTTCTCAGGCAGGCAGCTGCAGAAGCTGGGCCAGGCTTGGAGCAAAGCAAGGGGGGGATGTGTTCTTGTGTGCGTGCATGCATGTTTGCGACCTGATCTCTCCCCTTTCACATCCTCTGCAGCGCTCGGTGACTTCGGGCGGCTGGTGGCTCAGTGCATCCACTTATGAGGTAACAACAGAGCACCTCCAGGCCTGCTTTCTTTCAATACCATTGGGTCATGGCTTTTGAAGTGGCCCAGCCCTGCCAGTATCCAGCCGTTATGCCACAATGTATGGAGCTTTATCCTGGAAAGGCTCCTCTTTGCCCCCGGCCTCATCAATCATCTCGACCGGCTCCAACCCCCTTCATCAGGCAGCGGGGCCGGAGAAGGCTCGGGATTTAAATGCCTCCCATCTTGGGCCCTTCGTTGCTCAGCCTGCTCGGGGGCAGGGCGCGTTAAGGTGAGGGATGCCGCCCTCCTCCTCCCGGGAGTTTCCCTCCGCTCTGGGATACAGTGAGGGCAATGGCTTTGTCAGCCTGAGGAGACCCCAGCCATCCCCAGGCCTGCGGAGTCCCCTCTGTCCCTTCCATTGGTAGGGAGCAGACTGAGCCCAAGCTGCTGGCCCTGGCTTAAGTGAGGGACTGTGCAAGGCAGGCAGCCAACCCAGCCAGTGCCTTCTGACTGGCAGTTCATGTGGCCAACTGATTTTGGAGCACATAGAACTTTGCCACCCCAAATGGCTTTTATATATAAGGAAGGATTCTATGAGGATAAACACAACAAGCACAGCATTAGATACATGCCCAATATTCTCAGAACATATAGCACATACAAAAGTAAAAAGCTCATCCAGTTTTTTGGACTATAAAACTGTCTTGATCACAAAATGTTTACTTATGCCTCTACTTAGAGGGACATCACAAATATAGGAACACAACATATAGAAGTTTGTGCCTTGAAATAACAATTTGAGACATGGCAGTGTGGCTAGCTGTCCCAGAAAACCTTGTCCCATTTGTTTGGAATTTATGTATCAGTGCTTATGTATTAAATGCTAGTTGTGTGGCTTTCGGTGATGAATTCTAATGGCTGCACTACCACATGGGTTAGTGCTATACAGTTGCTGCTCTTTCGTTTCAGAATATCTCAATTGGGATGGGTTCATATGGCAAGAGATGGCATTCCTCCAAGATATGCCTTGTCACCTTGGAACGATTCTTCATTCCATGCCTGCTACCAGGAATGTCCTCTGGCTATGGTGTACTATCAAGTCAAGCTGACTTCTGGCAACCCCTAGTGGGCTTGAAGGCAAGGGACATTCAGAGGTGGCTTGCCATCACTGGCCCTGCTTAGCTTCCAAGATGTGACAAGATGGAGCTTGCCTGGGCTATCCAGTTCAGGGCACTATGGTGTAGGAGAAGATAAGAGAGAGGAGAGATTGGATTTATACCCCACCCTTCACTACCTGAAGGAGTCTCAGAGTGGCTCACAAACCCTTTTCCCTTACCCTCCCCACAACAGACACCCTGTGAGGCAGGTGGGGCTGAGAGAGCTCTTTCAAGAACAGCTTTGACTGTGGCTTTCCCAAGATCATTCAGCAGCTGCTCCTGGATTAGAGTCCATGCACTTAACCACTACACCAAACTATCATAGAAATAACTGGAGGTAAAATCAGCAGTGCCTATAGGTGGGAAAGTGTGATTCCCAGTTCCATGTATGCCTATGATTTCAATTTCCATATGAGTGGTGGGGGCTTGCCAAGAATTCTGTGTTTCCCACAGTTTTTTGTGCACTGTGTGTACCTATGCTGTGTGTTCTTATAGCTACTGTTTTTAAAAAAATACTTTATTTAGTTAGTTTTTAGTATACAGCCAAAAGCACTTTTATACATATATATTCATGTTTTTGAGGCCTTACACATGATATATTTCCCCCACCATTTATACACTCTCAACCACTTTCTTTGGAATATTGTTTCATCTTTGCCCTATTTGGGCAAACTGATTGAGAGGGCAGTGGTGATGCAGTTACAGGGATTTCTAGATGACGTTTCCGTCCTTGATCCATTCCAGTCTGGCTTTCGCCTGGGGCATGGGACGGAGACAGTGCTGGTTGCCCTTACTGACGACCTCTGTAGACATCTGGATCGAGGCGGTGTGGCGGCGCTGTTGTTAGATCTGTCGGCTGCATTTGATACGGTTGACCACCAGCTGCTGGCCCACCGCCTTGCTGACGTGGGGATTCAGAGGCTCGCCCTTCAATGGCTCTTTTCTCCAAGGTCGGGGACAGAGGGTTGGGCTAGGGGAGCAGCAGTCCCGGAGGCACCTGCTTGAATGCGGAGTGCCCTAGGGGGCAGTCCTCTCCCTGATGCTATTTAACATATACATGCGCCCCCTCGCCCAGATTGTCCGGAGGTATGGGCTTGGGTGTCATCAATATGCCGAATACACCCAGCTCTATCTGATGTGGGCGGCCAGTCAGACTCCGACCCAGAAGATCTTCACCGGGCCTTACAGGCCTTGGCTGGGTGGCTCAAGCTGAGCCGGCTGAAGCTGAACTCGGCGAAGATGGAAGTCCTGTGCCTGGGGCGGGGTGGTATGGGATTGGGGCTCCCGCTCCCGGCCTTCGATGGGGCACCTTTGGTGCCAGCTTCTGAGGTTAGGAGTTTGGGAGTGCTCCTGGACCCCACCTTAACGATGGAGGCCCAGGTGGCGGCCACTGCCAAAGAAGCCTTTTATCATCTACGGCTGGTGCGGCAGTTGGTTCCCTTCCTTAGCCGCAGTGATCTGGCCACAGTGATCCATGCGACGGTCACCTCGAGGCTAGACTACTGTAACGCTCTCTACATGGGGCTGCCTTTGTCATAAATTCAGAGGCTGCAGCTGATGCAGAATGCGGCGGCCAGGTTGGTAGTGGGTGCCTCTAGATGAGACCATATCCAACCTGTGCTGAAAATGCTGCACTGGCTGCCTATAGCGTTCCGGATTTGCTTCAAAGTGCTGGTGCTTACCTTTAAAGCCCTACATGGCCAGGGTCTGTCATACTTGAGGGACCACCTTTCCCCACATAGGCCCCAAAGAGCACTTCAGTCGGGGTCACAACACCGCCTAGTGATCCTGGGCCCCAAGGAGGCCAGGCTTGCTGCCACAAGGACTAGGTCCTTTTCGGTGGTGGCTCCTACCTGGTGGAATGAGCTCCCGGAGGAGATCAGGGCCCTGTGGGACCTAGTACAATTCTGCAGGGCCTGCAAGACAGAGCTCTTCTGCCAGGCTTTTGAGTAGGGGCCACCACCGCCACTACCACCACCGTGCGACTGCAGAGCAGTTCCGCCGCGTCGGGCTGACTGGCCAGATGAAACATCGTGGCCCATGGCATCCCCCCCCTTTTTTGACCCCATTGGGATATGCAATAAGGAGTAAGTATTGTAGGCATTTATGTATCCTGTGAGATGTGCATTTTTGCCTATACTGTTTTAACTGTTGACTTTTACTGCACTTGTGCCTTAATTGTTTTAACTTGTTGTATTTTTATCGCACTTTTGTGCCTGTGTAAGCCGCACTGAGCCCATGTGTGGGGAGAGCGGGGTATAAATGAAATAAAATAAATAAATAAATAAATAAATAAATAACACTGTTAGTTTATCCAGTTCTGCTATTTCCAGCAATTTCTTTGCTATTTCTATTCTAGAGGGTAGTATTTCCGTTTTCCAGAACTTTGCTACTAATGATGAGGTTAAGATCTATGTTAGTAAATATTTATCGTCGTGGTCAAAATTATCTGGGATAATATTTAACAGATATGTTTCAGGTACCATTTTTAGGTTCACATTCATTATTTCTAATATCATTTGTTTAACAGTTTTCCAAACTTTTTGCATATTATAACATTTCCACCACATATGTTTAAACGTTGCTATATTGTTCTTACATTTCTAGCAGTTCTTCGGGATTTTTGGTGCACATTTTGCAATTCTATCAGGTGACCAATACCATCTATGGAACATTTTGTATATATTTTCTTTGTAAGCTGTTGAGCGAAGGTATCTTTGGCTGATTTCGCACTAGAGCTGCCTCGCGGTTACACTGCCGTTTGCCCCGACACTATTGGTCAATTTCACACCCGAAGCTGCGGGGCTGCATTTGACCCGCAGCTTCACCCGATTTCCTCCGCAGTTTCATGATCCTCAAAAAACAGGATCACGAAACTGCGGAGGGAATCGGGCGAAGCCGTGAGTCAAAATGCAGCCCCGCAGCTTCGGGTGTGAAATTGACCAATAGTGTTGGGGCAAACGGCAGCGCAACCACGAGGCAGCTCTAGTGCGAAATCAGGCTCATTGTCTTCCATATTTTGGCCCAATCATCAATATCTATAGTATAACCTATATCTTTCATCCAAGCTATCATTGAGGGTTTAACCGTCTCATCCTGCATATATCTTTTTAATAGGAACATATATATTCTTTGTATCAGTTTGTCGCTGGTTGACAACTATATCTTATCTAATTCATTGTTTCCCATAAAAAGCCCGTAGTTTTATCTTTACTATATATGGATTGCAATTGAACCGATTCCCACCATGTTCTTATAGCTACTGTTGATTTAATTGCTTGCAGCTGCTATCTGTGCACTGGAAAGCAATCATTAGTCCTCTGCAAGTGCTCTCCAGTTTGTTCTGGCTGCCTTGTTAGCTTCTGGTGTCAGGTTACAGAGTGTCTCTAATTTCCAAGAATAACAAGGCCAGAGGAGGTTTCAGAAGTCCAGTGTCATTTGGTCAGAGGTCAGGTTTCCAGAAATCAATCAAGGCAGTGACAGCAGGTTCAGCTTCTGATGAACATGTTGTGTCCACACCCAAAAGCTTCTCTTGGGAGACTTTATAGCCACATGCCAAAACATCCTGCTTACAGCCAGCTTCTCAGGAACAATCCTGCAAAGATTTATCTTCATGATCATCAGGTAGCCGGCATCGAGCAGTGAGACATGCCCTGCCCTGCCTAACTTTTAAATCCATTCTCAGCCTTCTTCTGTGGTATTCCAAGGGTGCTGGTGATCCTGGATACCCAGGGGTGGGTGGCTGGCCTTTGCCTGCTGAATTAGAACTGGAGGGTGGAGGTAATTCTGAACCAAATTTCAGCTGAAAGTCAGGGAATGCTCACACCTCAGTTCCCTGCTTGTCAGTTTTGGTCATCTGAGGGCTGGCTACACAGGGCTCCTCCTCCTCTGAGGAGTCCTCACTGTCACTGAGCCCTGTTGGTCTATGACACAGTTTGTTTCTCCTCTGTGTTGCAGTGCAACAGAGAGCCAGCTTTTTTCTGGGAGTGCTTTGCACACATTGTTATAGCCGTATATCTATACCTTGTGGCTAATAGCCACTAATGGACCCCTGCTCCATATGTTTTTCCGTCAATGCTTGTAGCCACCACCACCTTCTGTGACAGTGAATTCCATGCATTAATCACTCTTTGGGTGATGAAGTACTTCCTTTTATCTGTAGTATAAATTCCCAGTATAGTGTTGCCCTTTTTTATTGCATTTAGACACTGTCTCGACATTTTCAGTGAATTATCTACTATGACTCCAAGATCTCTCTTGGTCAGTCTGTGCCAGTTTGGACCCCATCAACCTGTATTTATAGTTAAGATTTTTGACCCCATGTGCATCACTTTGCACTTGGCCACATTGAACCCCATTTGCCATGTTGATGACCACTCGCCCATCCTTGACAGATCCCTTTGGAGTGCCTTACAATCCTCCCTAATTTTCACCACCCTGAACAATTCCATGTCATCTGCAGATTTAGCCTCTTCACTGCTTAGTTTTGATTACAGTAAGCAAAGCAACACAAAACTAGAGATCAGACTGCCCTCCTTAGCCAAGAAGGTACCCACAGAGACAGAAGGAGACAGAAAGATCCAGGCAGGACAGCCATCGGGGAACCTTGAATAAAAGGGAGAAGCAACTCATGTCTCCTGGAGCCTCTTATAATAATATCTAAGAGGGTCTGTCACAATAGGGCTAATAGAGCACTCTTGACTAGGCCTTAACTGTCAAATGAAGTTCTAGTGAAAGGATAAGATGAGCTTGTGAGAGTTCATTGAAAATGTTATGCATTTAAATCATACCACTTGAGTTTTACCATTACACACTTTGGAACTTTTTAATTGTATGCACCATTTGTTTATAGATATAAAATAAAGACCACTTATACTGAAATTAGAAACATTAACAATGTAACACAAGGTGTGACATCTGTTAAGACTTATTTCTGACACAAAAGTTGGAGTCCAATAATTTGTGCTAAAATTATATTTACTACAATATGTTCCTCACACCCTAGTAGGAGTTTAATTAATTTATGAAGCTGCAATCTGTGGAAGCATGATACCATGTTATCTTCCCCACACAAAACTCAAAAACTGGACATGGAGGCTTCATAATCTATCCTCACATTCTTCTTTGGGGAGGAAAATCAGAATCCCTTCCATAGCAGTATGTCCAAGGGTTACATGTCAAAGCTCCTTAAAATCCACAAATGGTCTTTTAGTTAGTGGCTACAAGTCACATTGAGAGCTATTGCAAGCTAAGGAGATAGTAATAGTTGCCTTTTTACTCAAATAAGCCTATATAGACCATCTTTTTGCCACACTCTGGAATGCCCGCACCTCAAAACTTTGTCTGTGCTGGAATAGACATATCACTGTGCTGCATATACATATCACTTCAATCTAAGTAATATTCATTCATATTCATGAACACAAGGAGGGATTTAAGGAATGCTCAAACCATTCTTCAGTATTCAACATTTCATTGTTCTGTTGTCATGCTGTAGGAAATGGGGTTGGCTAGAAGTCCTGGTCTTAATGGCAAGACATGTCCACCCAGTCAAGGAACTGGGAATCTCAGAAGGAATAAAGGGGCTGTCCAGCTAGATTCTAAGCCTCAAGCAAGCAGCAATAAGAGCAGGGGAGGGGCTGTCCATACAAGAAGCTGGAGCTGCAGGATGGAACAGGAGCTGTGTTGTAGAAGCAGAATCCAAGCAGCTACAAAAGAGTTAATAGAGCTGGCCCCATAGTGCACTTTCCCCTATCCCTTTACTGAAACTGATGCTAGTTTTACTTAAGTCTAGTATCATTTCTGCCAAGTATGACTAGCAGAGGGGAAGCCCTGTGCTGCCAAGCAAGGAACTTTGCTGTCTTCTCCTCTGAGCTTCATGCCAGGCCCTCTGATTTTGCTGCTCTTAGGGTTTTGGCGATGACAGAGATAGAAATCCTGAATGGGGAGATGAGCTTCAGCCTGTGGTGATGGGGGCACTTCTGGGGAATGGAACAAATTCTGTGGGTGCCACTAACCAGGCAGCTTGGTATATGTCCTCTTGTGGTGTATGCAATTATGGATCACCACAGGCCTGTGGGAGCAGGGGTTTTTTTTTTTTGGAATGCAGGGAGTCCAGTGACTCTTCCTGCTCCTCTGGACCTAAGCCTTCAGATTCAGGCCCTATGTAATATAGAGCATTACAATAAATAGGGAAAAGGCCAAAGTAACATGCCTAGATTCAGCCCTTCAGGTTCTAATTGCCAGTGATCCTTTTGGCTTCTAATTACCATTGCTTATATGAGGCCGATAAAAAAAAAAAAGAATCCCTTCCCTGAGGAACATTTTGATAGTGTCCTGATGCTGGTGAAATGCTTTGGGAGGAGATATTTGTATGAAAAGACAGATAATAATAAAGGTTTGAATTCCAAGATTTGGTTCGGTTTTCCACTACCTGAAGAGGAGGTTTTTCTTTGGATGTTTTGAAACAGAGGTTAGATGGCCATCTGACAGCACTGCTGATTCTGTGAACTTAGGCAGATCATGAGAGGGAAGGCAGAAAGGGTTGCACCACTGCTTAGTTCTTGTGCCCTTTTCTTACATGCCCAGGGAAATGCTGATCACCATTTTGGCGTCAGGAAGCAATTTTACTTCAGGCCACTTTGGTTGGGGAACGTGGAGGTTTTTTTCATCTTCTGGGCATGGAACAGGGGTCACTGAGGGTGTGGGGATTAGTGAATTTCCTGCATTGTGCAGGGGGTTGGACTAAATGACCCTGGAGGTCACTTCCAACTCTATGATTCTATGACATTTTTGCTGATTCTCCCTTCCCATTGTAAGCACACACCCCCCATCATTCTCCATGGGTTTTTTTTAAGCTCCCAGGAACAGAACTGTAGGGAGTACAGGGGAAAGGTCAGGAAAGCATATGTCTGTTAAGCAAGTGAATCTGTTTTTGCAGTTCTTTTGGATATGGTCTATAATGAATGAATAAATACTACTTTTTTCTCAGATATTATGCCTAGGTAAGCTGTTCAAGAGCCAGGGTTGAGCTGCTTCTCTTTTTTTACATTGTCCTTTAGGAAAATTAAATTGCTGCTTTCCTACTCAGATCCTTTGCTAAAATGATCCTCAGTGAACCATAGTTTTGAGAGGGCCTTTTAAACACCCCCCAAGAACTAGAATGCTGCTTTTAAGGCTTCACCTTTGAGTAATTTCACACTTTATGTTCAGCAATATTGTAAGTCTACATTTCACAGAATCTGCCATTTGTTGGAAGTGAGAATGAGAAAATCAAGCATTGCTAACATTTGAAAATGGAATCAAATGGAAATCAAATCATCCCACAAAATCCATTTGGTGCTTATTTATAGAGCCAACTGTAAGCTTATTGAAACTTATGAATAAAGGATTTTCTCACTGCCCTCAAATGGAAACTGAATGGGTATTTGCCAGCCCACCCACACATCTCTCGTGGCAAGTATATTTTGAACATGCCAGATAAGGGCCTCATAATTTACAACATTGCCTTTTCTCCTTGAAAAAAAAAAGCTATTTAGCACTTAAGGGAAAAACAGGATTACTGTTCACTTTTCTTGCTTATTTCCTGCAGACTTGGCTGGCTTGTACAAAAGCCTGCCAAGTGTAACTGGCTTGGCAAGCTCCTGGGGCATTCAACACTTACTAAGTTTAAGCTGGCACAGGCTTTCTAAATTGGTGAACAGCTGACCAGCTGGTTTCTGGTCATGAAATACCTGCTTTATTTGAGGCTTAATAATCCTACATTAAATCAGGATATTCAAGGACCCGTCAATTCAATGAGCCAGTGACAATCAGGGAGACTTTAAAAAAAAAAAAAATCAAACAGTTCAGCTGTTCATAAGCAGCTTGAGCCTGTTTGGTGGGGTATTTTCCATATTATTTAAACAGTAGATTACAGTACAATTGGCAGCATTTCATGCATACTCAGTTCTCCCCCACTGCCAGACCTGTCATCACTGTGTGCCACTTCACAAATAAAGAATGAGCAATCCAGTCTGTCAAATATTTATAAACACTTTTAGAAAAAATCTTACCATTTCCTACATCCATTTTATGAACATTATTTTGCACATGTATATTTTCAGACAGATTTATGACCCAACCACCAATGACCCTGAGGGAGAACTGATTTTACGTACAAAAGTGGTCATAAGGCAGAGGGAAATTAAATTCCAGCATCACAGCCCCTGCATAACCACAAAGCTGTTCAGTGGTTGTTTAAGTTGGAGGACAGCAAAACAAGGAGATCTGATGCTCAGCTCATGAGTGACTACAGCTGTCAAAACTGGTGCATTCATCTGCTGAACTTGTTCACTGTGAAGTGTGCAGCACCTCTAATATTAACTGACCTTGTAAAGAAATTATCTACGAAAATATTGCCATGTCTGGGTATCTAGTATATGTTCTGCTGAAGAAAGGGCCAACAGCTTGGGTATCTAAAGACTGCTTTCTCGTATGTAAACCTGTCTGATAGTGTCTTCATCTGAAGTTGTTCAGTCGCACAGTCGAGTCTGACTCTTCACGACCCCATGGGTCAAGTACTTCTCTGTTTTATGCAGAGTCTTCTCTTTCCTTTGGAGTGATGCAGGTGGTTACCACAGGGATATCCAGATTTTGAACTCTCTTCACAGGCATGTTCATCTGGCTTAATCTCTTTTAACATTCAAGCATTAGGTAAAGTTCTTCTTGTTCTCTTGTCCTTTACTGGTATTTAGCTTCCTCTTGTCTGGCTTTGCTGCTGCAAGTTGTTATGACTGTGTTCAGGGAATATCCATTTTGATTTAAGACCTAAGAATGCTGCATTAAATAGGGAGAGCAATTTTTTTCCAGTGTTACTGGCTTATAAATGGGGTATAAATGGTGTAAAATAAGCAAAAGAATCCTGGCATTCCCACAGCAACATCTGCCTGGCGTCGCGCTCCCGCCTCCAACCCGGCCCTTCCCCCGATGAAGCGCCTCAAAGATGAACCACCTACCTTCGGTGGTTCATCCGGTTGAGCCGCTTCATCCTCCCCGTGGGATCGGCGGCGCGTCTTGCCGCCGTCGCATCCCCGGCCCCCTGCTGTACTGCGCATGCTCGAGCATGCACAGTACGGCAGCCTCCCCCTCCGACGAGTGTCGTCCTCCCCGGCAACTGATCGTGCCGGGGAGCAACGGAGCGCTGGCAACCGGGATCCGTGGGATCCCGCCGGGGCGTTTGTTTTTTGGCGCAGCTTTTAAAAGCCGCGCCTCGCCCCGTCTTTTCCCTGCCGTGTGGCAGGGGCCTGAGTAAGTCTATCTTCCTTTTCTTGCAGGTATTTAAAGCCTGGACAGGGCCGGAGGCACAAGCTGAAGAGCTGTTAGCTCACCACTTGGTGTCTGTGCGAGGCCGCTTCATCTGGCAGTGGCAAGTGATCCTCAGTTTGACAAGTGGCGTGCAAGTGCTGTAAATCAATAGGTCAACAAAAGCAACAGAAATGGTGCAACTGAAACCAATGACTATTACACAAATCAGGGTTTTTTTTAAAAAAGTTTTCAAACGTATAGTTACAAATGAGGGATTTATGAGATATAATGAGGGAAGGCAAATCCGTCTTGCCCCTGCTCCATGTTCCTAGTTGCTATTGCCTCCCCACATTTCCTGGCTACCTTCGTGTGCTTGCAACAGTCTTATCCTGGCTGCCACCTCCAAGGACAGTTACTGAATCTTGAGGCAGACATTTTGGCATGTGTTGTGGTTAATATGGCAACCCAAAACGATGCCCAAATTCTGACCAGTGCATTTTTTTCAAGCTGCAATGTGCAGATGCCACTGGTAAGGTTTTTGGAAGGGCTACTTCCCCCAGGTTTGCAGAACCTTCAGCCATGGTCACAGCTACTTTTGTAAGAATATTCACAAGGGGACCAACAATTCACACTTAGATAGGGATTCAAAGTATGAATTGGTGTGTATTGTTGTAGGAGGAAAAATGAATCAAGACATTCAAAGAACATTACAAAACAGCCTAGCATGTTAAATATATGTATTTAAGTAAAGTTTTTTTTAACTTCAGGGGAATGTTTACAATCATATTAATATAGCTTCCCATAGTGGGCAGGGCTTCTATTGATTGCCTTGAACACAGACAGTTTGATGATGTTTGACCATAGTGGTGACATAGTGTGACAGTGAGAAAATAAGAAACAGGTTTTTGACAAATCTGTTTGGCTCACTGCAGGACAGCCAAAGAGTCTGGTGTAAGACTGATAACAATAAAACATCTCACAGTCAGCATCCACAGTGTGAAATTATAGCTACTATCTAGACTATCCACCTGTGTGATTAATCTATTACCTTTCTTTCCTCCTACTTACTGGATAAACAGCATCCAAAGTTAGAATCCTTTCTCCAACTACTGTTTCTAGAAAGTTAGGGTTATGTAGAACAAAATCATATGAAGGACAGTACTTGGCAACAGGCTGTAATAGAAGAAAGGCTGGTGTTCTTTCTTCTTCAGTTAAGCTTGATTGCTTTGTCCTGTATAGAATCACAGGCCATAATTAATAGGATGTCCTTAGACATGTGTGAGAGAATATGACAATCAGAATTGGTGTGGCTACACTATAGCCAGAGTGGGATATCCAGCCTCAGCTACAACAAAAGTGCATTTGGTTTAGTGGTTTGAAGTTTGGACTAGGAGTAGGAGACCCAGGTTCAAAATCCATACTCACCAATGAAATAGTACTGAGTACCATGAATACCACATTAAAGGTTCCCAAATGGAGAGTGCAGCTAATTTGAATATAAGCTTGGACTAGAAGATTAATATTATGCCCAGAACATTCCTTTCCTACTCAAGACAGGGGAGACATGCAATTTGACCTAACAGTATGGATTTCCCCCCATCTTCATTTCTGATGCAGAAGCTTCATGCATTGCATCCTTTTACCATTTCCCCCATTGATTTGATGAGAGTGTGGCAATCCTATGTGAATTTACCTTAGAACCAGTAAAATACCTTATAAAACTTAGCAATGATTAAAAATAACTACCTGGATGGACAATATAAAATCAAAATGAAAAAAATAAAGAAAAAGATTACTTCTACTCTTAGTCTTAGTCAATCTTTGCTCCAGATTATATAATAAGGGTATGCTCATTGTAGAATAGATCATGTTATCATTAACAGTGATATATATCATTTCACTAATTCTCTGCCTCTACTAAAGAGACCTCCACTTCCCTCCATGATGTTCAGGGGGGGGGGGAATCCACCACCTCCAACTGTATGATTCTTGGGGACACAGCAGGCTCTTGTATGGATGTTTGTTGAGAACTCGACTAGGTTTATTTCCAGAGGAACATACCAAAGAGAGACAATGCGTGAGGAAAAAAATAGTGTATGATTCTTGGGGCACTGGGACAGCTTCACTTTCATGAACACTGCTCTGCTCCAGCTAAATAGGATCCAGTGGGGATAATGTGGTGCAGTGAGTACATGCACGCACAAATGCAAGCACAGTGTTAGAGGTATACCACTGCTATTTGTGTAATGATATCACAGCTGCATTCCCATCATAAACACAACATTCAAAAAATGAATGCTTCTGATATGGAGTGCTTAAACAAGGTTACTCCTTAGTAAATCCTGCATATATACCAAAGAACAGGCTTTTCTCAACTTAAAAAAAAAAAATCACACCCCCTAACAGGGGGCTTTCTAACAGAAGCTCAGAAGGACAGCCTCAATGTGTAACTTCCGTCAGAACCCACAGCAATAGAAGGAACTGTTTTAGAATGAAGAAAGGGTTTTTGAAATCTGTTGGAGTGTGGCACAGCTAACAATACCTTCCACACACCTGCAGGCTTCTTTTTCCTGGTGAGAAAATCAGTCAACCTTTATGTCGAAGGGAGGCAGCTACTTCAGCAGGATACCAGAATCATTGTATGAATGTTTGTTGAGAACTCTGCCAGGTTTATTTCCAGATGAACATACTGAAGAGAGATGATGCCCCGGGGTGGGGGGGGGAGAGGACGACACACAGGAGAACCAAGGAGAGTGGACAGAAATTATATTAAAGAATCATGTTTTGGGATGCTTCATTATTCAAGGGCTTCCTTCTCCCCCTCCTGTTGTGTGACTCAAACACTGGTAACTTTCAGCATGAGATTTGAAGTCAAATTTTCCATTTTTCAAAGCACCCCTCTAGAGTTGGTATAATATTATTTCTATTGACAGTTAACTTTTATACTGAGAGAAAAGGATTTCTCTCCCTACAACCTTTGTATAAAAGTAGTAGAAAGCCAACATGTTCTGTTTTCCCTTTATGTATGAAGTTTTGGCACATGTCTGTCCTACAGTTTCGGCCAGTAAACATTCTCCTGTGATATCACATGAAATACAAGAAGAAAGAACTGGAACAATAAAAAAGTCCCCTGAAGCCTCCGGTGGGACTTTGAAATATAAACTGCAGCTCAGACGCCCTCTTATACTGATATTAAACCTGTCAGTGTTACTTTGTAGTTCTAAGCTGTACATTCCACCAGCTAGGTGAAATAAAAAGAGCTTTCCATTTTTATTTTCAATTTCAAAAGTAAACTTCTTCACTTAACTACTAATCTTTTCTCAGTCAGAACTCTGGGTGGATTTGTATTGCAACTGGATATTTTCACAACAATCTGCAAACATACATAATATTTTGTGTTTATATATTTCATGTCTATTATTTATTTTTCAAAATATTTATCCCCTGACTTTGCCTTGTAGCTCAAGGTGGCTTAGAATTCCAAGATTAAAAATATACAAAACTAGGAATAAGGCTTGTTGTGGAAATAAATGCAACGAGTTCTAGAAAGAGGCTCTGGAAGAGTGCCCTGGCCTTGGGCACTCAGCGTCAATTAGCTGTGGTGACCTCAGCAGTGTATAATGACACAGAGTCCACCATTTTCTCCAGAGGAACTGATCTCTGCTACTTGAAGATCACTTATAGGGTTTTTGTTTTTAAAAAAAACAGATTTTATTGATTTCAAGGAAAGATATTACAAAGAAATGAAATATAAAAGTTACTAACAGAATGATCTCCACCCCTCACCTGAACATTGGCAACAATGGTTCCCCCAGGAGAAAATGGCTGGTTTGGAGGGTGGAGTTTATGGCATTGTACCTGTCTGAGGTCCCACCCCTCCTCAAACCTCACCCTTTCCAGGCTCCACCTCTCAAATTTCCAGAAATTTCCCAACCTGGAGTTGGCAACCCTATCTCCCTCCCAGGCAACCATCAACCTACCTTTATCTGCCCCTCTGACTTCAGCTTTCCATCTCCTCCCCTCTCCCTCCTAAAGAGCAGCTGTAATTCTGAGTGATCTCCAGCCCCCACCTGGAGATTGGCAACAATGGTTCGCCAGGAGAGAATGGCTGGTTTGGAGGGTGGGGTCTATGGCATTGTACATGTCTGAGTTTCCCCCTCCTCAAACCCCACCCTCTCCAGGCTCCACCCCTCAAGTCTCCAGAAATTTCCCAACCTGGAGTTGGCAACCCTATCTCCTTCCCAGCCAAGCATCAACCTGCCGTTATCTTCCCCTGACCCTTCAGCTTTCTGTCTCCCCCACACCTGCAGCCTCTACTGTGCTCTGAAGCCTTGACTGCTATGTCACATTGGCTGTCATAAGGAGGCCATCTCAGCAGAGTATAAGGACAAAGAGTCAAAAAAATAAAATAAAAAATAAAATAAAAAAGAGTCTACCATTTTCTCTGGGGAACTGATCTCTGCCATATGGAGAGCAGTTGTAATTCTGACTGATCTCCAGCCCTCACCTGGAGATTGGCAACAATGGTTCCCCAGGAGGAAAAGTACAGTTTTTTTTCCTGCAATGGAGACCAAAACGGGTTACATCATTCTCCTCCCCCCCTTTTGACTTGGACGACAACCCTGTTTTACTGACAGAACCAAACTTGGTTGCCTAGCAATATTCCCAGTTTATTCTGACAGGAAAGTGGCCAAGCTGGCAGTGGGTGGGGAAGGGGTTATGCTGAAAGTCTGTGACTGGTCCGAAATCACAGCTTCCACAGCAAGAACCTGGGTCTGGCAGACCCTGCTCTGAAGCGCTAACTGCTATGCCTAGGGTAGCCAACCTCCAGGTTGAGCCTGAAGATCACTGGGTATCACAATTGAACTCCAGACAACAGATCTCACACACACCCCTGGATAAAATAACTGATTTGGACAGTGGCCTCTATGGCATTCTGCTCAACTGAGGCCTCTCCTCTCCCCTCCCCAAACTCTGGCTTCCTTACACTGGTTTCCTTAAACACAGAATATCCAGGAATTTCCCAACCTGGAGCTGGCAACCCTGGTCAGGACTGGTCCCAATGAGTTCCTCACAACAGCCACTGAAGGAAAAGTTAGTCCCACAGAGGAGCCAAGCAGAAGAAGTTTCTTTGTCAGGAGACACAGCCATTTGCCAGTGCTTCTGACAGGGAACAGTGGCTGAAGGGGGAGTGGGCAGGGAAGAGGAGCAGACCCAGCACCCGGCAAATGGCACGTGAGTACTCTGGAGTGGCGGCTGATGGGCCAATGGCTGAGGAAGTGCATTGCACAGCCAATGAGAAAGCTGGAAAGTGCCACCCCACTTCACAATTACATATAAGGAGAGATACATTAAACCCCGTTGGCCCCCTTCCTTAACAAAATGCCTGCAGCTGAAACACCTTTAAAAAGCCCTCACAAATAAAACAGGCTTATGGTGCCTCCTAAAAAGATCTGAAGATGGTACCCATTCCGCAAAGTGGCAGCCACTACAGAGAAAAGTCAATCTCTAGCAGAAGCCAAGCAGAACCTCTGAAACAGATGAACTACCAGAATGTTAATGAAAGGACATATGTTAATAGGTGATATACATGATCTTTCCATTATGTTAATTCTGGGTTGTCAAAAATCAGACAATTTTTCAAATGCTGCAGAGGAGAAGACACACACATAATTAGAGGTGGAATATAAAACTTTTTGAGTCCCGTGGCACCTTTAAGACCAACAACGGTTTATTCAAGGTATGAGCTTTCATGTGCATGCACACTTCTTCAGATACAATGAAATGGAAAAAGAAATAACAGTCATACATATAGAAGGTGGGCAGTAAATTAACATACAGAATAATGGCCTTGGTCACACGGGCCGGATATCACGGGGGGAAGGCATGGCTAATTGCCCCGGAGGAAACTAACGCGTGGCCGCCTGAGCACACATCCCAGTCGAGGTCCCGTGGTTAGGGGGGAGATGCCAACCAGACAGGTATCCTGCAGCACGGCACAGAAGCAGCGCCGGCAATCACACTAGCAATTGCTCTTTGTGCGCATGCGCTGTTGGGTGCTGTTGTGCAACCTGTGGAGACGGATGCCACGTAAGTCCACCGGAAACGTGATCAGACGCCCGCCCTTGGCCAGCAGTTTCCGGAAACTAGTACCTCGTAAGTACTAGTTTTTTAATCCGCACCTTCGGTGGGGAGCCACGGGTTAGCCACGGGAGCACTGCGCTTCCCAGATGTTGGGGTGTGATTGTGCCCGGAAAATCTGCGGGACTCCCGTGCCTCTCCTGTGGCAACTTTGCTGTGTGACCGGGGCCAATGAAGGTTTTTAACAGATAAAAAGAATAACAAGCTTAGTTTATATGGCTATCATCTGTTTAGGTTCAACTCATGAGGAAAACATTGCAAGGAAATAAAGATGTCAGAACTGAAGATTGATGTATCCTAAATTGTGGAATGGTGAGAGTCTGTTTTATGTTCTATCCATCTCCTCTCAAGCATGGAGGAAACCTTACAGCATCTTTTTATTTGGAGTGGGGTGACTGGCTGTGTAAAGTTACTTTCCTTGTCCCCAGACCAGAGGAAAAAAAACATTGAAATCTACAATTCCAAAATACATTAATACTTAATTACATTCTTAATTGTTAGAGCCAGTTTGGTGTAGTGGTTAAGTGTGCGGACTCTAATCTGGGAGAACCGGGTTTGATTCCCCACTCCTCCACTTGCACCTGCTGATGTGACCTTGGGTCAGTCACAAGCTCTGGCACAGCTGTCCTTGAAAAAGAGCAGTTTGTGTCAGAGTTCTCTCAGCCCCACCCACCTCACAGGGTGTCTGTTGTGGGGAGGGGAAGGGAAAGGAATTTGTAAGCCGCTCTGAAGGGCGGGGTATAAATCCAATCTCCTCCTCCTCTTCTTCTTCTTCTTCTTCTTCTTCTTCTTCTTCTTCTTCTTCTTCTTCTTCTTCTTCTTCTTCTTCTTCTTCTTCTTCTTCTTCTTCTTCTTCTTCTTCTTCTTCGTGGAGTATGTAACATGTAGCCAGTGTTATGTTCATGATATCCTCAAGATCAGGAGCAGCCTTAGTGATTCTGAGACCCTGGGAAAAACTGAAGGATGGAGTCCCAGAATCACTTCCACCCCACCACCAATGTAGGTGAGAGCCATCACTGCTGCCAGAAGTCAGCTGCCTGAGCCCAGAAGGTGCAGGTACAAGTGGCAGCAGGAACCTGCTTCTCTTCTTTTCTGCCACCAAGGCTGCAAGTGGTTGTGCCCCCCTCAAGTGTAGGGCCTGGGACAGGTGCCCCTGTTGCTCATTGGCTAAGACTGCCCCTGCTGAAAGATTCCTGGGGCTTTAGAAAAACAGGAAGGGTAGGGTCTTTGGCAGAGTTTTTGCTAGCACAAGGGGCTGGTAGCTTTTAGGATGACAATCTGCTACAGTCCCTTGGCTTGAGTGGATATGAGAGGCCTTATAGTAGCAAGATGGCCAGATTGTGCCTCTTGTGATGTACAGATGAAAAAGAAAGACTTGCCTCATAATAACTGCTGGGATTTGTTTCTCTGTTAAACATTTACTGTTCCCCATCATTTGATGCAATTGAAATACAAATTTTTGTATAAGTTTTTGCTATAAGAAGCAACTAAGGAAACAGAAGAGGGAAGGAGAGATCAAGAGCAAGGAGTTAAGTTAGTAACCCAATGAAAAATGAAGTGGGAGAGTTACATTGAAATTGATGGCTCGTACTTAACCTCAGTGGTATGCTTGCTTGCCATATGCCAGAAGGACTAACCCAAGGTTGCCAACAATGATCATTGATCAATAGTTTGAAATTGCAGCACTTGAACTCTCACCTTCAATTTTGCTGTGTCGTAGCAGGTATTCACATATCAGCCTTTGCAGAATGATTCATTCTGGCTTTGGATCAGTATTACACAGACAGCTCCAGAATGCTAAGCATATTTTTTTTCATCACTGGACAGTAATGTGAATTTCCGTTCAAACCTCTTAGTAGACATAGGTTAAACCAGAAAATTCTTGGCAACATTGGAAACATTTGAATGACAATTTCCAAAAATCTTTCACATGGGTTCTCAAAGATTCTTCTTGAAGAAGAATGTTAGATACCTGATTGTATGATGCTTCTATTTCCTTAAGAATGCCATGGTATGAAGAAGACCTAGAACAGCACTGAAATCCTATGAGATGAGGTGTGATTTGAATTACTCTAACAATTTTCTTCATAGGCAATACATTCAGGTGGGTAAACATCATTACACTAAAAAATAATAGCCACTAAAGATTCAGAAGGTTGTCCAGTTGGGTTGGTTCAAATTTGATAACAGAGCAGAGCATCTTGAAAATCTAGATGCCTCCCCTTTCCATCTCTCAGTGTGTTGATATCATGATCATTCTGTACCAGTTTTGTTGTGTCATGTCAAGTCTTCTCTGCTATCAGCCCTGTGTATAGCTTTCCTGTCCTCTTTTGCTTCTCCATTCCCATAGACTGTGTCCTTACTTCAGCTGCTTTTTCTGTCATATTTTGGCTGGGGCACATAAACATATGAAGCTTTCTTATACCATTGGTCCATCTAATGGTATTGTCTAGATTGACTAGGTGCAGCTTTCCAGGGTCTCAGACAGAGCAAAGTCTTTCCCAGAACCTGTCACCTGGAATCTTTTCCACCAGAGAAACTAGAGACTGCATCTGGGACCTTGCATATATAAATCAGGTGCTCTACCACATCCTAAGCAGAATTATGCACTTCTAAATCTATGCCAGTCAGGTAACCCTGCTTAGAATGGCACTGTCATTCTCTCTTGATGCTTTCTGTATTTAAAACTCCCTTCCAGAATGCCTTTACTGCACAGGGGTAGGTTAATGTATGAATGGTTGAACATTGCCTAATTAGTTTATTTTTATATTTACATATTTTTTATCAATGCTTTTACTTCTCCACTTGTTGGCTTGTGTTGTGTACACATGTTGTGCAGATTTTATGTACAATTGATGCACACAGTGTCATCTAATACACATGAAGAAGTGAGCAGTGACTCACGAAAGTTCATACCCTACCGCAATTTTTATTAGTCTGTCTGTCTGTCTGTCTGTCTGTCTGTCTATCATCTATTACTGCTCATATGGCTATCGTCTTAAGCAGAAATTAGAATTGAAATATTTTAAATGACCTTAGTATTATTTCTGTTATATTTGATTATTGAGCCTATAAATTTAGCCACTGAGAGGGTGACATGATCATTGGTATCTGATAGTAGCCATGACACCTGGGCTCGCACATTTAGCAGTTCCATATCTTTAAATAAAGGGGTGACTAAATTAGCCCTCAACTCATCGAATACAGGGCACTCCATAATCATGTGTTCAATGGTTTCGATTATATCACATGAGCATCTGCATGTTCTATTAGAGTATGATACTTTAGTATGTCTGCCCTCCAAACCCCCTGAGGGAAGAATGTTCAGTCTTGCCAAAGTAAAAGCTCTTCTTAGTTTTGGGACTGTCAGTTGATAAAAATATTTTGGCAGTTGCATTCGGAGGGCAATTCCCAAATGGAGTGTCGAACATACCCTGCACAACCTAATAGACGTACTTGTAACATTCAATTACCTTACAGATTTTTAGATTTGTCTTATAATGTCATTAGTTTCTGTATTTTTAATCATATCATTTGTTATTCCTAGGCATTTCATTTTCTTTTCCAATAGTAGATCCCATTGGCTGTAATGTTTATCTGCCTGGTTAAGCCCAAGTAGAGTAACTCCTCCCTCAGTTTTTAAAACCTTTACTTTAAAGAGAAATGCTTTAATCCAAGCCCTAGCTTTCATCAATAGTTCACCTAGTTCCACTCTCAGTGCTATGCTCAAGAAACATCTAGGAGTAGCCAATAAGTATCGGAAAAAGTCATACTGGATGGGATCCATTTTTTCAGAAGTGGCCTGAATCCAAATTTTTGCACCATATAGGAACTGGTTTATAACCTTAGCACTGAATACCTTTAAGGCCAAGGTTCACCTCCTGATGAGTAGAATATTTTACAATTGTCCTCCCTACTCTCAAGGCTATGTCCCTTGCTAGATCCAAGTGTGTTTTCCATGTAAGAGATGCTTCAAAGTGGATTCCCAGATATTTAAATTGATTGACCTGTTCCATAGGCTGGCCTGCTATGTCCCATTTGAAGATTTTCCCCTTTTTCCTTTTGCTGAATACTATGACCTTGGATTTTACCATATTGATGGACAAGCCCTCATGATAACAGTAAAGCTCGAATTTTGTTATCAGCTTGCAGAAACCCACTATTAGGACTTCAATTAAACAACAACAACAACAACTAAGGGGAAAGCATCTGGGCCTGATTTAATACCAGCAGAACTATTCAAAATTGACCCAGACTGGTGGGCACAGATTTTGGCTGCTTTTTTCACTGAAATAAACAAGACAGGGAATATGCCTGAAGTCTGGAGCAGTGCAATAATTGTTCCAATTTATAAAAAAGGGACCTGACAGAACCAATGAATTACCGTCCAGTAAGCTTGCTATCCACTATAGGAAAACTTTATGCTGCAATGCTTCTTGAAAAGTTGGAATCTTGGGTTGAAAGAAATAATATTTGGGGGAATGAACAGGCTGGTTTAGAAAAGGAGCAAGTACCATCGACCATTGTCATACCCTCCAGTTCTTGGTTGATAAATTTTATTAGTCTTTAAGGTGCTACTGGACTCTTACTCTTTTCTGCTACTACAGACAAACATGGATTCCCATCTTGATATAATACACGTAATATATGCTACTGATTTACTGGCCCACAAATAAGTTTAAAAATGCATACATTTTAAGAGGAAATGTCATTGTGGGAGACCAGAATGAAGTACAAAGATAATAACCATCAGATTAATTTACATGAGGAAGAAGCAAAATTGAAATGGAGATTTGGGGTCAAAACAAGGAATGAAAAATCTGAAATCCTACCTACCTTCAAAGCAATTTTACACTTGTTTTCCTACATTACTGCAGACCTCCTCCAGCCCCCTGACCAGCAGGGCTATTACTTCACATGGGTCCCATGACACTGGGAATCAAGTTTCCCATGGCTGGAAGAGGAAATAAAAGGAGATCTGTAATGGTCAGTGCCTTCCATGAATGAATTGCTATATCCAACCCCAAATATTCAAAGAACCCATAGCCTCCTGCCTATAAAGGCATGCCCACAAATTGTCCATCAGTACTGAATAATTTCCTTTTCCTGGTATTCTGTTTAGTTAAATTTTTAATTTATATTTTTAATATAGTAGCATCCTATACACAGAATCATTTGCTTTTCAGTAGATTGCCTATAACTCAATGCCCTAGAGTTTCTACATACTTATTGGGAATTCCTACTTTATGAGAAATTAGGGAGTTTTGCCGATTTAAAAGTAGTTCAGTATCTTTTTTCAATTCAGCAGGTTTATTTTTCTTATCAGTGCTGAGGAGTCATGAAAGGGATCGTGGAATTTGCTGCATCGCAGTTCATGCTAGAATGAGCAAGAACAGACAGCAGAAGTCATTAATAGTGCCAATCTCAGAAGCCATTAGGCTGGTCTTGCCCTTTCTGCAACTTCGTAGTGCTGATGTCTTGAAGGTGCTAGCTTGTCCCTTGAAATGTCAGTGCTTGGAAAATTTGTATTTTAAGAGCAGGGAACCTCTTCACTTTTCTAACAAGATTACATTTAGAGACAGTTGTGATGGACTCCTGAACTAATGTGCAATAATTTTATAAGGGAGGGAGAGTGAGTGTGGAGAACAGAAAAACACGGGAGCACAGGTGTCTACAAAATCTTACTGGAATAACAATCTTTAATTAAAATTTTGGGGTTTGTAAACTATGTTCGTTGATAAAAACTTATCTCTTTAGACATTTTGCTGGTCTCTGCTGTCAGCATCACCAGGAATCAATCTGTTCTTGTAAAAGCAACTAATGAGTGTCTTAAGAAGGAAACTGTAAAAATCAATGGCAAGTGTTCCTTCCGTATATTAAGAATGTAACAGACAGAATCTCTAGGATTCTGCAGAGGAAATGTATTTAGACAATGTTTATGCCCATGTTAAAAATATGTCAACGGCTGAGACCTTAAAGATTAACTTCACCCTATGCAAACATCTGGAGTATATAAAATCCCCTGTGAATGTGGCAAGGTTTATATTGGGACAACTGATCCTTTGGTAACTATTCAGAAGACTGAACACATGTAATATGATTGAAACAATCAGAAAAATCAGCAGTTGCCCAGTACACCATAGAAGAAAATCACAATATTTTGTTTGATGAAACGGAATTGCAAACATCAATGGCTATTATAATTTGTCTATAAAAGCTATTCCGATAGAACAGCACCCTAAGAATATCAATCAGGAAAAAAGGATATTCTATTAATAAAGTGTGGAAACCTTTACTATATAATAAACAAATACATAACCCTTCAATTACTTTGCAGAGAACAGGAAGTTCTAGGACACCAGCATAATGATGCAAGCTAAGGTTCCACCTACATAGCATAGATATAAATAGAGCTTCCTTCTTAAGATACTCATTAGTTGCTTTTACAACAACAGACTGACTACTACTGATGCTGACAGCAAAGACTGGTGAAACGTCTAAAGAGATACATTTTTGTCAATGGACATGGCTTACAAGCCCAAAATTTTTAATTAAAGGTTGTTATGATGCCAGCCATGAAAGCTTCAAGTTAAAGATTCTTACTGGAATACTTATGTATGATAACTTGCATGCAGTTTTCAATTTATATTGGTTAATTTAGATAATTATATCCTACTGTCCTCCCGAATGGGGACCCAAGGTGTTTTTCAACATCATTATCCCTTCCTCTCTTTTCTCCTTATATCAGCCTCATGAGGTGAGGGAGAGTGACCGGTCCAAGGTCACCTAGCAAGCTTCCATGGCAGAATATGGATTTGAAGCTGGGTTTCCCAGATCCTAGTCTAACATTGTAACAACCAGGGCTATTTTGGGGCAGGAACACACAAGAACGGAGTTCCGGCTGGCTCCTGAGTTGGCCACGCCCAGCAGGAACTCATTAGCATAATAGGCCACACCCAACAGCAGAAACTCATTAGGATTGGCTACATTAGGGGTGTGTGGCCTAACATGCAAAGGAGTTCCTGCTACAAAAAAACCCCTGGGTTTTGACAACAAACAAGGTAAAAAGAATAAGAAGCAAAAGGTGGGTGTGGCCGGATGACCACACTTTTGGTAACATGGGGGTGCGGCCTAATGGGCTAATGAGCTGTGCTGTCAGGGGTGTGGCCTATTATGCTAATGAGTTCCTGCTGGGCTTTTTCTACAAAAAGAACCCTGGCAACTATACCATGCCTACTCTTCAACACATGCAACATTTTAATACTAAGCTAGTTATCAAAAAGTAAACCTGAAAACAAGTTCAAGATGACTACTAGGAATACTTCTGTTCAATGCAAGTCTGAACAACTTCTGATTTTTAGTGATGGACAATCCACTATCTAATTTGATAATGATAAAACACTGGGAAATAAAAATAAGAGGGTTATATGTGATATAGCACTGGGGACATATTCTGGGGTACTAAAGTTAGCTTACAGGTAAACCTGTTTTGGGGGTCCAAAGCTCCAAGAAGTCAGAGTGGAGTGGTTGTCATTTCGACAAGGGTTGCACATATGTCTGTCTGAGGAGGCTTAATGCAAATAGTATGGTGGGTAAGAAGGCCTGCTTGTTCCCTTATTTAGTAATTTTTGTTTAAAAATATTTTGGCTTAGTAATGAGCACATAAACATAAGAAGCTTTCTTATATCATTGGTCCATCTAATGGTATTGTCTAGACTGACTAGGTGCAGCTTTCCAGGGTCTCAGACAGAGCAAAGTCTTTCCCAGAACCTGTCACCTGGAATCTTTTCCACCAGAGAAACTAGAGACTTCATCTGGGACCTTGCATATATAAATCAGGTGCTCATTGTGGGAGACCAGAATGAAGTACAAAGATAGTAATCATCAGATTAATTTACATGAGGAAGAAGCAAAATTGAAATGGAGATTTGGGGTCAAAACAAGGAATGAAAAATCTGAAATCCTACCTACCTTCAAAGCAATTTTACACTTGTTTTCCTACAATACTGCAGACCTCCTCCAGCCTCCTGACCAGCAGGGCTATTACTTCACATGGGTCCCATGACACTGGGAATCAAGTTTCCCATGGCTGGAAGAGGAAATAAAAGGAGATCTGTAATGGTCAGTGCCTTCCATGAATGAATTGCTATATCCAACCCCAAATATTCAAAGAACCCATAGCCTCCTGCCTATAAAGGCATGCCCACAAATTGTCCATCAGTACTGTCCATCAGTACTGAATAATTTGTAATTTGTTTAGTTAAATTTTTAATTTATATTTTTATATAGTGGAATCCTATACATAGAATCATTTCCTTCTCAGTGCGTTGCCTTTAACTCAATGCCCTAGAGTTTCTACATACTTATTGGGAATTCCTACTTTGTGAGAAATAGTAGCCATGACACCTGGGCTCACACATTTAGCAGTTCCATATCTTTAAGTAAAGGGATGACTAAGTTAGCCCTCAACTCATCGAATATAGGGCACTCCATAATCATATGTTCAATGGTTTCGATTGTATCATATGAGTATCTGCATGTTCTATTAGAGTATGATATTTTTGTTTAAAATATTTTGGCTTAGTAATGAGGCATTTCAGTAATGCATTATATTCATTAAAAAGTGATGCATTTTTTCAGTCATCTTGGCTGAAGGGCTGAATCATGATTCTATATCCTGTTCTCTTTTACACTATACCCACTGAACTGAATACTAGCAATAAGACTACCGAAGTCTCTTTCTAAGCAGACTACTGAATTCTAAGCTTAAAACACGGCTAAATGTAGTAGTGAAGTGTTAGAAAGATATTATCATAGGAAGGAGAAGGGCACCTTTGCTCTTCTCTTATCAAATAACAGACTTCAGAAGCAAAGGTGAAGTCCATGAACTGAATTCTCAATCAGCTGTATGTATTGATCCACTGTTACAGGAAGGCAGTGGGGATAGTCATTTAAAAGTACTGTGAATGTATTTGAATTTGCTTCTCAAGCAACTCATACATTTGGACTTCTTGCATCTCTCCTCATGTCTTATACTTGAGTAACACCCTCTTATTGAACTGTTTCATTTCATTGTATTTTGGCTAACAAGGTATAGCAATCCATTTCAGAGGGAATTAAGGGCCCTTTACACAAAACTTTGATATGTGCTAGCTTGGAATTCTAGCACATTAAACAGGCTCTAAGTGAACTATGAGTAGTGAACCAGTCCCCTTACTCAAGTTCATTGAGTACTGGGACAAAATTATAGTCATTTGAGGGGGCATGTCCCCTCCCTATTTTGTTGGCAAGTCTCAAGTTCCTTTCCCTTGATATAGATCTTGACTTCCAGAAGCAGTCCTCAAACTGGTATGGATATATGTTTGCAAATCCACCTTCCTGTGAAGACCTCTGAGTGGCATACATCAGGGTCCATCTCCCTATTTTATCCCTGAAAACAACCCAATGAGATACATTAGTCTGAGGCAAAAGGTCACCCTGAAAGTTTCATGGCTAAGAGGAGATTTTAACCTATGCCTCTCCCATCAAAATCCAGCCCTCTAGCCCCTGCACCCAGAGGCTGCACAACAGCCTTTTATCATTCTAAGAATTAAAGTAATTTAAGAGCAATGTGTCCTTTTGGCAGATGTCTAATAACAACCCATGAGCTGTTATGACAAGTGAAATCTTAATAGGGAGGAAACCTGGCCTCAAACTAGAAATGGATGAAAAATTCTACGTACATATTTAGACTCTCAATAGAACTATTAGCAGTTAATCTGCTACACCATTACTGAACCTTTTCCTTTTGATTTGTATTTCTTCTTTTCTTTTGGTGAGATATTAAAATATCTCAAAAATCACTGGATGGTTCCTAAACTTTTGCTCCACTGATAATGGTGCATTCCATTAGTTCTTTCCTCTAGTGCAAAATGCTTCTCTATCAAGCAGCAGCTCTATTGTAGGGCCAAGAGTGTCTTGCACCATTGAAAAATGACTTGCTCAGAACAAATGAACACATCCACATGGTCTGTCAAGGTCAGTATTGTCTAGTCTGACTGACAGTCCCTCTCCAGGGTCTCTCATCACCTACTACCTAATCCATTTAACAGGATATGTTGGAGATTGGATCTCTTCCCAGTGCTGTTCCTGTTCCACCCCACCCCACCTACTGCTTCCTCACTTCTGCCCTAAAATTTCTTCTGTTTCCAGCCTTGGCTTCAGTGGTCTCAGAGGAGAACTAAACAAGATGGCGGCGCGGGAGGTTTGTGCTCACCCTCCCGCTCCCTGGAACTAAGAATTAATAGCTAAGAAGTGGCAACACAGCGAAAACCACACAACTCGACTGGACAAGATGCCCCAGTTTGATATCGAGACTGTTCTTAGATATGGGGCGCGCAAGTGCTCCTTACTGAGCTGCTGTTCCTGGGCTAGCTTGGGCTGGAGAAAACGCGCTGATCTGGCCTGCGTAATTAGAGTCTTGCTACTTACTACTACTAATAATACTTTCCATTTATTAATCGCTTTCCCCAGTGGGTTCAAAGCGATGTACAGTTACTCAAATATAGACAAGGGACTAACAATGTTAGAAGGGGATAGGGAAGACAACATATATTTATTTTAATTGCACACGCCGACACTGCCCGGTGTAGAACGTCTTTTGGCTGGCTTCGTTATTTTCCGGCACGGCTGCTTGCTGGCCAGGCTCCAGGCTCCAGGACCCGTATGTCTATCGCCACACTGCCACCGCCTGGCCGGAACGTCCATTGCAGGAGTTCTTTCTGTAGCCAGCAAGCTTGTTTCACCTTACAAGCCTTGATCAGGACGTCCGACCGTCAGCTAACGCCCTCCCAGAAGGGAGATTGGCGTGCCCGCCCTTGCTAAGGAGTGGTTCCCATTTTATCTACTCACCGAAGCTTTCGAATCGCTGGGTGGACGATGAGCTGGGGACAACAGGCTGGCTGCTCACACCAGTGCAGGGCTTGAACTAACACAGTTCAGATGTTAAGGCAGTGGGATATACCCACTGTGCCACCGCTCCACCTCCTCGGACTGGCCTGAGGTTCTTGCTGGGGGTAGTAGCCTGATCAGTGGCTGGGCAAGCCGGGGACCGGCATAGCGGTGGCCATTTTGGGACTGTGGTCCCCGGGGAATTCCTGAGTTCCCGGAGGAGGTGACAACAGTGGGAGTCTTGCAAGTGGTGGTGGGTGAGCCTGGGAGGGGTGTCTCCCTCCCTTTGATTCCCCCCGACCAGCTTTGGAGATTCCCTGATGGCCCAGAGGGCAGAATAAGCCCATATAATCTAATTTGGCAATGGAGCCGGCAGCGCGCCCTGGTTAGCTGGAGTTCTTAGGGGAGCAGAAGAACACAGGTCCAAGGGTTGTTGCTGCTGCTGCGGATCCGACTGAGGGAAGCAGAGACAGCAGGCAGGACGTGGTCCCGGCTTAGTGCAGCTGTCATCTGGCCCAGCCTCTCCTGTGTGGCCATGAGTCTTGAGTTTACCTAACATGCAAAACCCAGCAGGAGAGAGGAGTTCACAATCAGGAGGGCTCCTATTACTATTTCCAAGGCTGGAGAATTCCACCCCCCATTGCCTTGGGGTTTTGTAAACAGTTTAATTTAATGGAGCCAGTCTATCTGGAAATGTATCCATTCATGAACCATTACAAACAGAACCGAAGTTCATGGAATGTTCATGCTGGTGCCCTTCCATGACCATCACTTTATGAACCACAAACTGTCCAACATTCATGATGAACTTAACTTCATGAGCCATTTCATGACCATCCCTAATCAGTAGAGAGCAGTTATGCTTGTAGATATGATGGTATGATGTATGTCCCACTCACTAGTCATGAACAGGGAGCCAATTATTAGGTGAGGTGCAATTATTAGGTGCACATTTACACTTTCTCACTGCCCCCATGTCCCTGCCCCCTTTGTCTGCTGCCTCTATTTTTAAAAATGTGTTCAAAAATACAGCTTCGGATTTTTCATCTAATGAACCGAGTTAACTTTATGACTGGTTCTTGGGACCACTTCTCAAATAGATGCCATCAACTATAGAAGTGGAAAATCCAGACAATACAGTTTAGCACATGTCAAGTCATTTAGAGAATGAATCTGACTTTGCAGGTACACTAAAGAGATGAATGGCAAGTGATTCCACATTGTAAATGTCAGTTGCTATGATGATCTAATTGACCACAGCTCTGAGAGATACTGGCTTTTTCTTTGGTAAATGAGATGATTGAGTTCTTTAACTGGAGAAAAACAGCTGCAGATTGTAATAGCCAAGCAGCTACAGGCACAAAGCTGCTTGGCATGGTTCTCTACTCAAGATAAATTGAAACTGTTTTAGAGTTGCTCTTAAGAGTGGGCTATAATACTGTCTGTGAAGAAACAATAGTCTGTGAAGAAATAATAGAAAAATAATAGAAACCGCCAAGAGGAGAGGGAAGCTAAAGATTAACAGAATGGTTGAAATATATCTAGCACTCAGAAGGTCTCAGTGATTTGACTGAAGGACATATTTTATGTAGCCTGCAACACAAACTCTGATGTAAGTAACAGATCAAAAGAATTATAGTTTGTTTTCACGGGATAGTAGTAATTGCAATATTACTGTGTCCTGGTGGGCCCTGCTTTAGACAAAGAAACGGTCCAGTTATGGGTGGTGGGGTGAGAGAAAAAACTACGTCCTTAAAGCTGGCAAGGTTATTCTACTAGCCAGCCCCCCCCTTTAAATAAATAAATATTTCCATATCAATTTTAAATTTAGCTAGGAGCATGGCTCTGTGTGCGCAAAGGCCTGTTAACCAAATATTGGAAAGTGTGTGTGTGTTTGGGGGAGGTGAGGAAACACTTGTGGCCCAAATGGTGGAAGTTAAGTTGATTTTGGTATCCTGAGATTTACTTTAGAGGGAAAAATGGAGGAGATAGGAATATTTCTATCTTAAGATATTCTTCTTTGTTTGTTTCGGTATTTTGTATCGGAGGTTCCCTAAATATGGTTCCCCAGATATGGAAAGTAAGGTTATTGGTGTGTGCCGGTCTATGGCGGCGCGCTGAGCAAACTCACCTCCCGGACCTCCCGGGGGGGGGGGGGGAAAGCGTGGAACCACCAGAAAGGGGGGGGGGGGGAATCGCACTTTCATACTTCCCACGGAGCCTGGCTGAAAGGCTCCTAGCCAGGGGACTTTTGAGAGGTCGCCTCTTCGCTAGCGCAATGCTGGGGAATCGAGGCGCTTCTCTGTCCCGATGGTCCTCCTGCTGAGTGTCCGAATGGAAGAAGCAACGCTGACCAGGGCAAGCGCTGGAGATTAAGTGGTTAAAACAGAGGCTAAATGAGGTTGTATGACCGAAGATGAACTGTGAGTCGGATTAAGGCGTATTTGCAATTCAAAAAGAAACCTCCCTACCCCACGGACTAGAAAGTAAAGCGAGCGGGGAGGGGCCCCTCCCATGCGCATAAACTTAAAAGCGAGACAGTGGGGGGAGTGGAAGCAAAAGCGACGAAACCTGTTGGGAAAGACTTACCAAGGCGTGTATGAGTGTTTCAGCGCATATTCAGAGACTTTGCAAATCTTTGCAAAAGTAAACAACTCATAAAGATGGCGGGGAAGAGGACGGAGAAGGAGAAACTTTTAAAAGCAAAAGTAGCTGAGAGTCCACAACCAGAAGGAACCACCAAGTTGGCCAAAACGTTGGCAGAGTCCCTGCACTCCCTGCTGTATCAAATGACTAATCTCAAGGAACAGCTGTCAACAATGAACCAATGTATCACTCAGCAGACACAATTGAACGAGACTCTTAAAATCACTGAACAAACAGCTGAGAAAGTGAAAGAAGTTGACGCCACTGCTCAAAAGGTGAAGAAAAAGATACAAACATTGGAAAAGAAGCAAATTTCAACAGAAGAACAGCTTTTACAATTACAAATGGAGAAGGCAAACCTGGTCCTTCGTTTCCAAGGTGTCCCAGAGACTAAGGGTGATAATCTGAAGCAAATGATGAGCGAAGCATTGGCCCCAGTGACAGATTTGAAGGTGAACTATCTCATGAGCGAAATGGATGTGGCCTACTGGTCCTATTCCGTATACATAAAGAAGAATAATCTTCCTGGGGAAATAGTAATGAGATTCTCGAAGAGGCATGTGAGGGATTGTATCCTGAGAGCAATGGCGAGGACACCCTTGAAAATTGGGGACAGTGCTATCAGGATTCTGAAAGATATCCCATTTGAAATAAGACAAAGGAGAAAGAAATATAAAGATTTAATTCTTTTTCTTCAAACAAATGCAATTAGCTACCAGTGGTTATATCCAGAGGGCATAACCTTCAAACTTCAGGACAAAAAAGAAAAGACTGACTCTGTTTCCAAAGCACGGGACTTTCTGAGAATGCAGTTGGGTGAGCCAGAGGAGGTGGATAAAGAGGAAAAGGACAGTAAGTCCAGTGGCGAGCTGGACTCGGGGTCTTCTGGAGAGGACTCTCTGTCTGAGAAGGGGGCAGCGGCTCCTTAAAGTCCTTATAAACTGCGGAAAAGGCAGGATAAGAAAAAATGAATGCTGAAGGACTCTGAATTGTGCCTTGGAAAATACTGTTGTTAATATTGAGATGCTTAGGGGTCCAACAGCTAAATGTAAGATTTAAAAGTTATATTAGCATATCTAAGTTCATAAAATTGTTAGAGTTTTAAGGGATGGCATTGTGTACAAGCTAATTTGATGATCTTCTCTCTTGGGTTTTTAGTTAGTAGTAGTTAATTTTTCTTTCTCCTTAAATGTAGTTCCCCTCCCCTATTTTCATTGTAGTTTGTAGTCCTTATATAAAATGCAATTTAAAAATCCCCTTCGGGGGGGGGGGGCAAAAAAAAGAAGGAAAGTAAGGTTATTCTACTGTACTGGGACCCTACTTCAACCAAACAAGTGCTTCCATAGTTTCAGGCCATGGTATCTCAGAAATGAGTATTTACTCTGGATTCTGAGATTCACATGGTGATGAGCATTCAGTATGCAAATAGTATATTATGCAAATGGTATAGTTGTTAGAGTGTTGGTCTAAGAGAGGAGAGACTGGAGTTCCAATCCCCACCATGTGAGAGTAGCCATGAAGCTATATGACCTTGGGCCAGTTACACATTCTCAGCCTAATCTACCTCACAGGGGAGGAAAAGGGAGAAGGAAGTATTTTTCCATACATAAATACAATATCTATATATTATTAGCCACCAGTGACTGATCTGTGGATATCTAAATCTACAGATCAGGGCCACATGGAGGGTTAAATTTGGTCATTTGGGGGACTCCTCAGGTATGCAGAAAAACCTGAAATGTTAAAAAAAATACACTGGGGGGTTAAATTCTCCCAAATTAAATTTTGCAGCTAGACAAGGGCTTGATGTTTGCTGCTGCAGTGGTGACAAACCCTGGAAGCCATGGGCAGGCCCAGCCACAGTAGCAGAGTCTGGAATCAACAGGCAGGCCTGGTCATGGCAGCAGAGTCTGAGAGCTGCCGGCAGGCCTGGCCATGGCCATGGAGGAGTCCAGGAGTAGCTCCAAGCCCTGCTGCAGCGGCGGAGCCTGGGAGCAACTCTGGGCCTGGCCATGGAGGTGGCAGAGTCTTGGAGCTGTTAGCAGGTCTGGCCATGGCCATGGTGGATCCTGGGAGCCACTCTGAGCCCAGCCATGGTGGTGGCTGAGCCTGGGAGCTGCTCCATGCCTAGCCAGGAAGGCAGCAGAGCCCTGTAGAGCCCAGCAGCCCCTTCAGTCCCAGAGCAGCTCCCAGACACCACTGCCACTGGGGCTGGGCTCCAAGGAAGTTGTACCAGACAGTGATGGCAAAGAGTGGTATTCCACTCCCATGAATTTTGTGGGCCTCCCACTTATTTACTCTAATTGTCTCAGTGAAGAAGTTCATGACACCTTTCCTCTCCTCCTGCAAAATCCCCTTTCTTTGAGATTTAGACTATTATAAATGAAAATATAAATAATTCCATAGTGAAATACTTCCCTACTTACCTCACAGGGTATCTGTTGTGGGGAGGGGAAGGGAAAGGAGTTTGTAAGCTGCTCTGAGACTCCTTTGGGTAGTGAAGGGCAGGGTATAAATCCAATTTCTTCTTTTCTTCTTCTCTTCTAGATTACTGAGTATGGGCCTGGGCCAGGTTCAGCCCTTTGCCCTCGTACAAAATTGAGGATTCTGTGCCCCTTTTGCTTGCACCACAGTATTGCATCATATCATCAAGCACAGGAGTGAAAAAGGTCAGTGCTTGGCACTATTTTCTGCTGGCCACCCTGGATGTAGATTATGAGGGTTTTCCTGAGATACCCTCTCCCTGCCTTGGTAAACCTGATGATACCCTTTTCTGGTCTTAATACAAAGGAGAACAGAGACTGGACACAACAGCAAAACAACAAGTTTCCTTTACCATGGGTGGAGGAATACACTGAGGTTGTTCAGGATCAACTTTACACAATGCAAATGTATATATAATAAAAGAGTCTGAAATACAGGGAGTGGAGAATTAGCCAGGAATCGCCAAGTTCCCTTCATGTTTCTTAACTTTTCAGAGGACCACCAGAGCCTTTTTTAAGATGCAGACCTCTTTTTCTCTCTGCTCCTTCCCCTCCCATCTCCCTCCACGTGGCTTTCTTTCCAGACCACCAAAGTACAAAAGGGATTGGCATATACTGGAAAGGGGAGTGGACTTGGCGTCTGTCTGTTGCAGAGACAAACAGAAGCTCATAGGCAATAGAGGTCAAAAATAGGACATGGGGGAAAGGGTTCACTCTATCCCCATTTTGCAACTCTAATCTAAATTGCCTGACACTCTATTCTTAGTTCTTTAAAAAAAACACAGGAGATCTGTTTAGCAAAATTGCATACTATTAGCATACAACATCTCATGTCCTGGCCAGAACTGCTGTTTCCCAGGAGTTGGATAATCTGAAGAAGAGAAGCTTGAGGGTCAACAACACAATTGCCACTGAATCACCACTGACTGCTGTAGTAGTAGGAAAAGAAACAAATTGGAGAAGTACACCAAGCAGCAAGGTTTTTTTTTAACTAAATGATATTTTTAACTACATTTAATGTGGAAAGAAAAATGAGCAGGAAGATTTGTACAATAGCACCTTGAAAAGGAATGGGTGATAGAAAACTATTCATCAAAAGAGCTTCAAACTGAAAAAGGATTCCAGCGATGTTTGTAATGGTCTCAGAATTAGGAAAGAGATGAGATTGATTGTAGTCATTTTTTTTCAATAACAAAAGAAAATACAAAATTGACCTTGGCAGTATGCAGGCATTACAAAATGTTACCACTCTTCCTGTTCTCAGGGCAGAGAAGAAACATTGCCAGTCGTCCAGGTACCATTTTTTATTTTGTTTTACTGCATTTCATCATCAAGTGTTTAAAGGAGAGGCTTTTATGTTGCAAGAGAAGGCAATGGTTTATAGCTTACTTTTACTGCTATTAAGATCTAATCTATCACTCGTTCAGTCGATTGTATTTGACAAGCTGCTTCTTAAACTTGAACTTTGTCATTTGGTGACAGATAACCCTGCCTGTTTGCTCAATTTCCTCTTTTCTTTCTTTCTGCAGTGGCTTTGTTGTGAAGCGTCTCATTATTAATCACCACCTTTAGATGTGATTTATTGTACCATACAGGCCCAAAAAAGAAAGAGACAAAAACAATGATGAGCTAGAGGGGGGGAAAACCCAACCATGTCGCATCACCTTGAACAGGTGGTGAACATTATTCTCCCAAAAGAAACCTAAGAGGAGGAAAAAAACAGCAACTTAGAGGAGACAAAAACTCATGCTGAACATAAAATGTCCACTATTGATGGTAAAGAAGGTAGATTTGCTTCCTG
>NW_015159718.1:1284981-1342669 GCF_001447785.1 Gekko japonicus
CCTGCTGATCTTTTTGGAGAGTCACAGAAACATCCCTGAGACTGTTCAGATTATATAACCAATCATACCCTGGGTTTGGAAAATAGGCTCAGCTACGGAGGGAGGCAGAAAGCATTTTCCCTTGAAGCAGACTGGCTAGACATCTGGGGGAGGGTTTTTTTTCTTCCTCATCGAGTTTGTATGAATCATCTGTGTGTGCTTGTGTTTAACCAAAATCTTGTCATGCTTGGCAGGCTCCTCTGGTTTACTGCGTCTTAATCACCCCTGCGCTTTGGCTCTCTGCATCTGGAACACAATGATCCAGTAGAGTCAGGCTACTCCTGGGCATAGATGATCTGTCAGCCTTTGGTAGTGAGACAGGGATTGCTAAGCCTTTTTCCTGTCTGAGGATGTTACAAGTATACTGAGTTTTGTCTAGGACATGTGGATATGTCAATACCAGTGGAATTCTAAGAACAGTTTCCCAGGAGTAAGACCCATTGAACAGATTGTAAGAGGACTCTGAGCAGACCTTCTTAGCATTCCACTTAAAAATTAGCAAAGATTTTCCTCTGTTGAAATTTTGCACACACACACATAAACACACACACACACACACACACACACACAGAGAGAGAGAGAGAGAGAGAGAGAGATTTTCTACATAGTGGTTACGTTTTCAGTATGGTTTGCATCGTAAATACATTGTCTGACTATTGACGTGGTATAGTTCAATGTACAGCACACCTTTAAATCAAGTTTAATAAAATGGCACATTAGGAAATTGTTCAGAATGCCTACAAAATATGTGATAGGTCTACTGGCTAATAATTCTGCCCTTTCCTTGTGCTTTTCCCATGAGTCCACAAATGTATATCTATATACAGTGAAAATAAGAATATTCTTAGGTGACATTATTTTCTACAGTGTCCCGGGTCCCTCCGGGCCTCTCAAAGGGACGACCCAGAACCAGGGCCCTGCGAATGGGCACCCATTGTGTTGGATGCCCCCCCCACTTATCACTTACCAGGCTGAGGGCCAAATGAGTCAACTGCAAGGTGACAGGGAAGCAGAGAAAAGAGGTGCCCAAGCCAAGAGACAGGAGAGTGGCGGCTGGGGGTAAGCCCAGGCCCACCAGTGAGGAGAACTGTGGGGGCCTGGCCAGGCCCAGGTGGTGGACAGTGCAGGCAGTGGAGAGGCATTCCAGATGGGCCAGCATGAGGAGGAGACACTGAGGGTTATGGTAGCAAACCCAACGGCATGCCTGGAGAATATACAGGAGCGAGCGGGGGCTGACAAGGCTGGGCCTCTGTCTTCTACTTTGAAGGGGGCAGAGCTGGCAGGTGGGGGTGGCTCAGGAGCTGAGGGGAGGATAAAAAAGAGGCAGGAGAGGGTGTTGCAGAGATCCAATAAAGATAGAACTCATGCGTTGTGGCACTCGAGGGGCAGGTGAGGTGGTGTAACCTCTCTTAGTGCCCCCTGGACTGAGGCCCCCCTCGTCTCCTCACTCTCTGAAGCCTCCGCAATCCTCCCAAGCCTATCTGGGCCCTGTGGACGAGCCGAGCAAGCTTCCGACCCCCCCATAGGCTGGAAAGAGGAAGGAGATTATTGTGTAGTGGGTTGCCGCGTGGATGGACGACAGACAACGACGTAGTGCATAGCACGCTTTATTGGTACACAATAAGAACAAGAACCAACGGCTGGCAGGCCAACTATATACATATCCAGGGGCACACCCCTGGGTCCCATTGGCGGGTTTGAATCTCCCGCCACGGTCCCATTGGTTCCCCCAGTGGAGGGACTAGGATCCTAGTCCCCATTGTTATTCCCGCTTCAAGCTCAGGGTGTTTGCTGCCCCCCAGTGGTGGTCAGCATACACAACATCCCTCCCCCCATAGTTCAGAACCCCCCCAGGTCACGTAGTCCTTGAGGTAGGACAGGGCCCGTCGTTCTCTTGTGGACCTTTGGGGGGGCGATACTGGAATCGCTGGGGCCTTGGCCGCTGTGTCGGAGGGTCTTACCAGCGGAGGCTCTTCAGGTCCTGCAGCGCTGGCAGCTGGGGCCTCTTCCACGCCTGCCAGAGGAACGGGAGCCTCATCTTGCTGCTCCCGCACAGTCGGGGTCTGCGTGGGTGGTGCCTGTGCGTTTCCCTCGAGGCCTGACTGAAGTTCCGGACCTTCCGTACTTGTGTGTTCCGGGAGCATGTGCCTACGGAGCTGATCAATGTGTCCGTCGCGTTCTGCTCCTCTGGAGCCCGATCCGGGTGCAGGCAGTCCAGCAGGGTCCGAGGCCTCTGGCCCAGGAGGAGCTCCGCTGGGCAGTGGCTGCTTACCGGGTTGGGCGTGATATGCTGTGCGAGGAGGAATTGCGCAATTTGCCTCTCCCAGTCTCCCTCCGTCAGGCGGCTCAGTGCTTCCTTAGTCGTCCACACCATCCTTTCGGCTTGGCCGTTGGTCGCGGGGTGGAAAGGCGCTGACCTGATGTGCCAGATCAGGTTGCCGCTGAGGATCTGCTGGAATTCCTCCGATATGAACGCTGCCCCATTGTCCGAGACGATGGTGTCTGGCAGACCGTGGGTGGCGAACAGCTGTCGAGGACGCGGATGGTGGCCCTAGTGGACATTGTGGAGACGGGGCTGACCTCCAGCCACTTGGTGTAAGAGTCCACTGTTACCAGAAACAACAGTCCATGGAACGGTCCATCAAAGTCTATGTGTAGCCTGGACCACGGGGTGTGGGTGGATTCCCAGGACTGGGAAGGTGCCCCCGGTGGGCTGGGCCTCACCGCCTGGCAGGTGGCGCACTGTTTCACCCATGCTTCTACTTCTGCGTCGATGCCCGGCCACCAGACGTAGGTCCGGGCGAGGCCCTTCATCCTCACGATGCCTGGGTGTGCCTCGTGCAGGGCTTGCAGAACCTTTTGCCGCAGGGCGCTGGGGACCATGACCCGGTCCCCCCACAGTACGCAGCCTTTGTGTGCCGATAACTCCTCCCTGCGGCATTTGAACGCCGCGAATTCTGGCCCCTCCACCTGTGTAGGCCATCCCCTCACCACCCAGCCCAGGACCCGAGATAGAATGGGGTCCCGAGCGATGCGGCAGGCAACGTCAGCTTGAGGTCGACCTTCTCCATGGCCATGAGCTTTCGTCAGAGCTTCTCCTCACGCAGGCCCATGACGAAGTGGTCCTGGAGGGCGTCATCTAGATGTGGCCCGAAGTTGCAGTTGGTGGCGGGATGGCGCAGCTCCGCTAGGAACTCGGTGGCGGTCTCTCGGCCCAGCTGGTTGCGGGTGTAGAAAGTCACCCTGCAGGTCAGCTCCGTCGGTTTGGGCGCGAAGTAGTTCTGCACAGCGCTGACGATTTGTTTGAAGGTGCAGGAGTCGAGGTCCATCAGTGCAGGAGTCGAGGTCCATCGGGGCCTTTCAGCCAGGGACATGACGGAGGAGGCCAAGAGGAATCCTCGTTTCTGCTGTCGTCCGTGATGTTACAGAAGGCAAGCGCTGACTTGACGCCTCTGACCCAGGCTGGCCAGTCTTGCGGACAGGTCATGTCGAAAGGTGGCTGTGGCCCGAACCCTGGGGTGGTCGCCATTGTGCGCGTCGGAGTGGGTGGGAGAGAAGCGGTCTCGCCGGCTGGATCACTCATCGGATCACTGCTGCTTCACGTTCTCTCGACCCCTCACGACGGCCCGCCTAAGTTGCGGCTGAATCCCACCTTTGTCGCCACTATTGTGTAGTGGGTTGCCGTGTGGATGGACAACAGACAACGACGTAGTGCATAGCACACTTTATTGGTACACAACAAGAACAAGAGCCAACGGCCGGCAGGCCAACTATATACATATCCAGGGGCACACCCCTGGGTCCCATTGGCGGGTTTGAATCTCCCGCCACAGTCCCATTGGTTCCCCCAGTGGAGGGACTAGGATCCTAGTCCCCATTGTTATTCCCTCTTCAAGATCAGGGTGTTCGCTGGCCCCCAGTGGTGGTCAGCGTACACAACAGAGATGATGGCCAAAGTTACTCCCTGATCCCATGATTCCTATGGGCTCCTACGGGCTCCCAGTTTATTGTACATTATTTCACATGAGATAACAAAAGATTTAGTAGTGGGGCTGAGGGAGGTTAGTGAAGAATACTAGCTACCCATGTACACATTATTCAAAAGCTCTGTGTTATGTGAGTTTAGATACCCTCTTGATATAATTGGATACCTTCATGATATGTATTATACTCAGAAGTGAATGGTTTCCTTGACCAAGGCTGTGACCAGACATGCCATTTGGCAAGGAGGGGAAGTGAGCCTATTTCCCCCGGTGGAAATTGACATGGCGTTGCATGAGCATACACATCCTTTGTAGCTGCAGGCTCAGCCTGTCACTGCATGATCAGATGGCATGTGCGGGCAAGTGGTGGTTTTTTGCCTTTTGTTTCCTATGTGCATAAACGAGGAATGAGGTTATGCTCATACTGCTAAGCGAGGAGGGGGAAATGGCATTGAGTTGGGATGGAATGTACAGACGATCCCGACGACTTGAGTGCGTGCTTGAGTGATCAGACAGGGGAAAGTCCATCCATAGCCCATCAGCAAGCATTCGGACCAGACTTTCCCCAGTGTCTTTCAACTCTGCTTCTGTGGCAGGGCAGCATGGGGTGCTGACGGCTGTAGGACCTTTCCCAGATGTTGCTGTCTGATCATGCCCTTTAGATCTGTCAGGCATTCACAGTTGACTTGGATTCTGGGCTTTTTTTGTAGCAGGAACTCCTTTGTATATTAGGCGACACACCCCTAATGTAGCCAATCCTCCAAGAGCTTACAGTAACTCCTGTAAGAAGAGCTCTGTAAGCTCTTGGAAGATTGGCTACATTAGGGGTGTGTCGCCTAATATGCAAAGAAGTTCCTGCTACAAAAAGATCCCTGGCAACTTGGATCTAAAAGCACATGTGATGGCGGCCTAAATACAGTAAGCCTTATTTAGGATCTTTATAGTCTGCAAAAATAGAATTAATGTCACCATTACACATTATTCCCTAACAGAGCCTCCCAGAGTTCAGTAATTACTAGAGGAGAAAGGACAATAAAAAACCATGGAACTTGTTATAAGAAACAAAACGTTAAGCATTTTTTTTACCACATATGCATTTCCTTATGTAGACAGGTCATCAAAGTTCACTGCCACTTTATTAAATAAAAGCTAGTTTAGGGATTAGATGTCACATGTCACAAAGCACTGCTCTAGACATCATTTGATAATAAGGGGTTACATTGAATGAACTTTTTTCCCAGCAGGAGTTGAGTTTACAGCTACCTTCAACGGAGGACAAGACAGCAAACTTCTGTGCTTTTTTCTACATATGCAATTTTCCTCAGCAAATGTTTGCTATTATGGAACACAAAATAGAAACATGTACCTCTGTATTTAAAGTTCCTAATCCAACCATCAATGTGCTTTTATATGCATGGGAAAGAGCACTGAGCATCTGTATTCTCGCTGTATGTCACGTCTCCCCAGGTATGTTGTGGGCTGCCCTCCAGTAGCCATCACAGGGCCGTCATCTCCCTCCTCTTTCCAGCTGATGGGGGGGGAGGCTTGCATGGCTCGTCCCCAGGGCCCGGATAGGCTCAGGAAGATTGCAGAGGCTTCAGAGGATGAGGAGAGTTTAAAATGAAGGAGAGTTAAAAGATGGAGGGAAAGTATAGGGAGATATTAGGGAAAAGTGAAGTGAGATATTAGGCAAGAGGGAGGGAGAGTGAAGTCTAGAATCATAGAATATAATAGAATCACAGAATCACAGAGTTGGAAGGGGCCATGCAGGGCATGTAGTCCAACCAACTGCTCAATGCAGGATCAGCCTAGAGCATCCCTGAAAACCGTTTGTCCAGACACTGTTTGAAAACTGCCTTCTGACATGCTTCTGGTGATGTCAGAAGGTGTGGCATATGCAAATAAGTTATGTTAATGAATTATGCTAATGAGGTCCTGCACCTGTTTTTCTACGAAATGCCCCCCGCCTATAGGAAATCAGGTTTGTCCCAGTAGATTAGACAGGAGAAGTTTAATAAAGAGTCCCAAGTACATCTAAAAAGGTTTGTTTCCATCTCTAGGATAGTGTTATAAAACCTTCAGCTAGGGAGAAGCAGGATCACCAGTACCAAAAGAAAAAGAGGGGGGGGGAAAGCTGAGGAAAGGATAGCTTAGGATCCTCTGAAAATCAAAGTAGATATTTGGTGGGAGAATTATTTAAAAGGTCAGGCTCTCTCAGGTTCAGGTGTCAGTGCAGGTAGTTAGGTGCCTAAACACCCTACCCACAGATTAGTCAGAGTTTGGCCCAGGATGACATGATGAGTGGCAGGAAAGGAACATAGAGGGGCCCTGGGGGCAAGGCGAAGGAGATGACCAGGGGGTGGAGGGGAGGGTTAGGGGGAGGACTGCGGTTTCCCCCCCATCTCTGTGCAGGACCACTCCAGAGCCTCCTGTCAGCGCTCTGACCTCTGGTCAGAATGGTGCAACGAAGAAGGCACGTGTGGCCCTCTTCCCGAAGGCTGCTTCTGGGGGGGGGCCAGCAGAGGTGCCTGCAAGTGCTGGCACTGGGCAGGGGTCTGCTGCTCAGGCAGTCCCTCCTCAAGCTGTTGCTGCTGAGGCTCAGCAGCAAGAGGAGGGGCAGCAAGAGCCATCTTTGGGGTTGATCTCTGGGGATGGTCTCCAGAAGGCTATGGAGAGACTGGAGGAGGAGCTGGGTGGTCTCCACCAGCCCACTGCTCTGGTCCCTCTAGGTTCCAGCAGGCCTTTCGGGAGGGAAAAGAGGGGAGGCTTGAGGGGACAGAAGAAGAAGACATGGATGAGACAGACCCCAGGGTTCCACCATCTCAACCCCCTCCTCCCAGGAAACAATGGAAGGAATCAAGGCAACCTGTTTGGATGCCCATAGTATTGGACCCACTAGTCCAATGTCTTTGGGACTTGGGGGTTTATGTGAGGAGAGGCTCCAGAAGCTACCCTGAAAATTTGGAGCCTCTCCCTCACCCCCCCCATCCCACTAACATCACCATGGGAAAATTTTAATTTCTTTCCCCACCATAGAGAATAATGGAGGGGATGGGGGCAACCTGTTTGGTGCCTGTAGAATTGGACCTTCTGGTCCAATCTTTTTGGGACTTGGTGGTTCTTTTGGGAAGAGGCTCCAGCAGCTACCCTGTGAGTTTGGAACCTCTCACTCAAACTCCCTCCCCCCAGTCCCTATTATACTCTGTGAGATTTCACCATTGACCCAGTGGCCCATAAGGTATAATGGGGCAGAATATTCGGCACTCCTGAATACCATCCGAATCGGCTTGCATTGCTGAAAATGGTATTTGGGAGGTAACCCAAATATGATGCCCCCAAATACGGCCGAATCTGAATCAGGCTGAATTTTTTTTCAGTGCACATCCCTATCTAACAATATGGAAGAATGTGAGGATGTTTGCCATACTAATAAAATAATCCTAGGGTCAACTCAACAGAATCAATATCATCAATTATGGTAAGGTTGTCTGGTGAACTTATGTGTGACAAAGATCTCTGCATCCCTAGCAAACACTCTGAACCCTCCTTATAAGGGCAAGGATCAGAAGTAGAGGCAACCTGGATCCAGAAAATAGATGTCACTCACTGAAATGATCCTCTGAAAACCTCAAAGGAGAGCCAAAGAGTCCCCAAAAGTAAGACTATCCCTTTCATGTGTTCCCTGGCAGTAGTCCTTGCCCTATTCTTCAGATTCAGATGATGCAATTCCAGAACCACTTGCAGTATCAGAATGTCTTCCACTACTACCACACATAATTTTGAGATAGTGGGAAACTTTCCAGTTTCATTGTGATACTCATTTTTGTCCAAACATCCTTTTAACTTCCTGCAGTTTTCTCACAGGAGACAGAACAAGAAGCAGACACCTCCTTGCTGAGTTAAGCTCCACACCTGACTAGCACTTGAATACTTTTTGGTCCAGCTTAACACTTAGCTCCCTGGTCTCCTGTTAGTTGGCCAAGAACTTTATCTTTCCCTCCTCCTACTGCCAGCTGCTTTTGGCAGACTGCCGTAGAAAAGTTTTACAAGATTCTTGGTCTCTGCATTAAGGAGACAGAATTGGAGCTGCATCCTACTTAATGCATCTAGATTATTAGAACTATGTTGAATTCACATGTTTGTTATGCATTCCTCCTATGGCACTGAATTGTGATATTACATTTTTGGTATTCAATTATCTTGCTTAGTGGCCTCCTCAAATTCAGCGCCTTTTAGATGTTGATTTCCACCATCTATGTCATCATTGTTTAGGCCCATCTATGAATATGACACTTCAAAAGTTTGATTTGCCTCTAGATTCCAACCTCATTGAGATCAGCAGTACAAGTTACCTACCATCCTAATGAATTCCCTGATTCTTCCATTGGTGGACCATCAAAGTACTGCTTCAGAGAGTCTCATTAGCTTTCTAATCACCCTCCCTGTCTTGAAGCCAGTGTTCTGGGAGCTACCCATGGTCCAAGCTACTATTGATTAGTGGCTAAACTTGCCTTGCCAGCATTTTTCACCATCCTAAAGCAGGAGAAGCAGGCATGATAAACTGAATATATTTTTAGACCTTCTTGACATTTGCTTATAAGCAACTACATTTGTAGACTTACAGCACTAAGAGTATATTGATGTTTGTTGTTGTTGCTTAGGAGACTGAGAGCAAGCTATAATTACCAGTTTCCATGCTTTCTTATATTTATTTATTTATTCACTTTATTTATACACCACCTTTCTCCCCAATAGGGACCCAAATCAGCTTACATCATTCTCCTCCCCTCCATTTTATCCTCACAATGCTGTGACTTAGGTTAGGCTGAATGTATATGACTGGCCCAAGGTCAGCCAACAAGTTTCCATGGCAGAGGAATTCAAACCTGTGCCTCTAATCCTAGTCTAACATTATACAGCTACACCACCTCAATGCTGATAATATCAAATAAACTCTGACTAGACACACATACGCACTTTCCCCCCTACATATTATGTTCTACCTACATACCCCTAATTTTATGACAGTAGTGGAATGAACAGATTTTCTGCATTGTTTCAAGCTTAGCAGCAGTTATTATTATTTTTGGACACCAACCAATGTCATTAGATATGAGCCATATTTGCATTACAAATAAATGATCATCCATTGAAATGGTAGATTTAATTAACAAACAAGACATTTCTTCTCAATATCATTATGATGCACGAAGCCATCTGCAGCATAAGAAATATTTGTTTATCTGTAAGCCATCGAAAAAGCAACCTTCAAGATGACTGATTTCAGAAAGTATTGGCAAACTGTCAGTGCACAATGTGTATCAGGGGAAAAAAAAACATTAGTTTCCAAAACATCTGAATATATCTTAATGTGTGATGGTGTGGCCAGAATGCAGAATACTTCCAAACTGGGGGATTATGTTCTGTGTGCATTTTTGCAGTCACTACGGTTGCTGACCTAGAGGATTAGTTCTGTATCTATTGATGTTAAGAACACAGAGGAGGACACTGGCCTCTGCCACCAGATGAGATGAAGGAGGGCCACCTGGAAGTTGCAACCATTCCTCCCAAGGAAAAATACCATGGTGAAGGGAAGTCCAACCTTTCTTCATGCATTGGCAGAGTACGATCAGGGAGTTTGTTTCATTCCTCCTGCCAGAAATAATTCTGATGGAACTCTCAGTTGCCTTGTAGGGGAAGGCTGCTCCCATCAGCCAGAGGACCTAAGAACTTGGGGTTTGCTGCACTACTTGCTTCCCATCAAGAATATCAGCAAGTGAAGATCACCATAACATCATTCTGATGTTAATGTTTATTAACATTAATGTTAATATTAAGGAAAGAGGAGTGGATGAGGGAAACGATGAGAGAGGTTACTTTGACAATGCCAGAACACAATGATGGTTGCTACTTTAGTTTGGTTGTTCCTTTTTTTTGCATTGTAAACTTGTTTTTAAAGTAATATGAACCATGCTGTTAACCAATGTCTCTCATATAACTTTACAATGCAAAAAATGAACAACAAAACTAAAGTAGCAATCAGCGCTGTGTTCCGGCATTGTCAAAGTAACCTCCCTCATCGTTTCCCTCATCCACTCCTCTTTCCTTCTATGAAAAGTCTTTATAAGTCTGAGGGAAGGTGTGTCCCCTATCATCACTTATTTGCAGGGCCCATCAACATAATTTTGCATTACCCCTGTGGATTACTTCAGTAGGTACACCAGCTTGGTGTAGTGGTTAAGTGCACGGACTCTAATCTGGGAGAACAGGGTTTGATTCCCCACTCCTCCACTTGCACCTGGCTGGATGACCTTGGGCAAGGCGTAGTTCTGATAAGCGGTTCTTGAAAAAGCAGTTTCTGTCAAGAGCTCTCTCAGCCCCACCTACCTCATAGGGTGTCTGTTGTGGGGAGGGGAGGGGAAGGGAAAGGAGCTTGTAAGATGCTCTGAGACACTTTTGGGTAGTGAAGGGCGGGGTAAAAATCCAATCTCTTCCTCTCTTCTCTTCTTTTTCTATCCTTGAAAAAATTGGCTAAAATATAAATAATGCTATGCATTACATGTGTATTTTTCCTTTAAATATTGATGGGCAGGTAGTCTCTGTAAAGTTAGATGTCCATGGAGCAAACGACAACTGATGTGGGCACAGATCCATTCTGTAGCTGCCAACACCATTTTATTATTTTTAAAAAATGCATTTGTAGGTCTTTAAAAATTGCTGTGATGACCCAGTCCAGATTGGGCATGTGACACTTCAGCCCCAGGAGCTTTTGTTCCCTCCTGTCATAAGAATGCACCTGTAGCACTTGTCAGTCTAAACTAACCAACTATTTTATTTTTCTCACAACACCTCCATGCCTTTTGAAGTATAGAAACAGCCATGGGGACTGTTTCAGCACCTGAAAAAGCATGGGGGGAACAAGAGCTCCATGGGCCACCATGTAACCAATCTGGATTGGGGCTTCACAGCAATTTTTAAAGAACTACATTTTTTAAAAAAATGGCATAATTGGTCACAGGATGGATTTGTGCCTGCTGTCACTTGTAGTTTGGCCCTATGAGAGCAATCTTAATTAACATAATTTTAAGGGAGGTATTTAAGGGAGGCTACACACACACACACAAATCCACACTAATTGTAGATAACAAGGGTGAACTGAATCACCAACTCCTAACTACCAATAATAAATAGGAGTATTAAACTGTTAATCAACCTTTAGCCAAGCACTTGGAATTCTGCCTTACTGTGAAAAATCTTATCCCCCCATCTGCCCAATTAAAAAGAAAAAGGAGGACAGCAAGCTAGCCCTAATTTTAAAACCACCAAAGAAGATAAGAACAAAAAAAATCCACAATAAATTAAAATTCCAAGGGAAGCTGATTAAAACAGAACTTAAATCAAGATAAAAGCTCTGAAAATGGAACACAGTCTTCAAGTCTCCTTTGGCATAACACCGTTAACAGGAACCCACTCTTTGAAAGCACAAGCCTGGGCTGCTGCATTTTGCATGTGGTTGAAGGTGGTCTTTGTCTTTGATATGAGTGGTTATCTTTCCTTGTTGAGGGAGGACTCTTATGTAAGCCATTGGATACAATTAATTGAATCTAAACTCCCCTTTTTGGGAATTCAGATTGAGGAACTGAGGTCACTGGGAATGGAAGCTACTTGAATGTTGATTCCACACTAATTGTAGATAACAGTTTGGTGTAGTGGTTATGTGCGGACTCTAATCTGGGAGAACCGAGTTTGATTCCCCACTCCTCCACTTGCACCTGCTGATGTGACCTTGGGTCAGTCACAAGCTCTGGCACAGCTGTTCCTGAAAGAGCAGTTTAGTCTGAGTTCTCTCAGCCCCACACACCACACAGGGTGTCTGTTGTGGGGAGGGGAAGGGAAAGGACTCCAAGTGAAGGGCGCGGTATAAATCCAATCTCTTCTTCCTCTTCTTCTGAGCCATTTGTATGAACTGGATTTCTTGACTTCTTATGATATAGAAGAGCATTTATCTTAGTCAAATTAAATGTGATACCTTTTCAGATAATGGATGACCACTATAAGAAGCTTCCTTACTTGAATAGATTATGTTTGTGTCAACCAGGGCGAATTGATACATTGGAGCATTGTCTCTTGTAATATGTGTTTTACTCAGATGTAAGAGGATTGTGGATTTTGCCATTTCCTCAAGAGAGGGCAAATACACCTATTGGAGAGAAACAGAGAATGCTCCTTACAGTTGCTGAACACAAAGCCCCTTTTCCTGTTGCAAAGTTCTTTTCCCAAGCTATAGCAAGATATAATAATTAGAGAGGGGAACAAACTGGAAAACATGGTCTATATCAGTTCATGGTTCATGGCCGAACCACAAACCAAACCGAACCAGGAGGTTTGTTCACAAACCAAACCAAACCAGTTCACAAACCAAACCAAACTTTGAGTCCCTTTAAATCCCTGCTTTTTGCTCTACCGATGAACTGCCATGAACTGATTTAAAGGTTTGTGGAAATTCACCTGTCACAAACTTCAGTTTGCAAACCAAAAGCAGGACAACATTCATGACACATTTTGTCTCATAGTTGGTTTGTGCCCATCCCTAATCGTAATATGAATAAATAAATTAGTCTGAGTCTGGAGTCAGGTTATTAGGATTGTTTTTAACCTTATTAGTGTGTGATACTGCTCAAGGCCATTGGATTGAGTGAGTAGTTTCATTTAAGTATTTTTTTAAAAAGGGAAAGAAAGCACCTAAACAGATCCATTCAAAATCCTACTCAAGTCTATTTAATAGTGCTTATTGCCAGAAAAATATTCTTAGGACGGAACTACAAAGAACAGAGATCCTGAGCTATGTCCAACTACTGCAATAAAAGTCCCCCCCCCACACAAACAGTTATATTAAGCAGGGGCAGAATGCAAGGTTGGGCCACAGAACTATGGGTTGCTGTTACATTATGTCATACCACAGCACTAGTGACAGGATTGTATACACAGTTCAAACTATGACATCTATTAACTATGATGGTCTGCCTATGATAAATTATTATTAACTTTGTATTGTACAGGGCAATTTGCAATATTTTTTTTTGAGAGAAGCTACAATACATTTAATTAAAAATAACTGTATCACAGAAAAGCTGATGAAAAAGAACAGAAATATAATCTCTGACCACTCAAAAAAATTGATGCTGAGGTTCATGGGACCTGAATATACAAATGCCATGTGGCATGGGGACTGTGATAATGTTTATTTATTTATATTGGAACTTACAAAGGAGGTAGTGGAACAAATTTCTAGTAAGTAGTCAGCATAAAAATAGAATGACCCAGCTGGAGAAAAGAAAATGACCCAGTTGATGTGGAGTGGATGCAGTCTACCTGGATGCTATCCATAGCACCTGCAATCCAAAATTATGCCTACTAAAATTGTAATAGGATCCTCTGGAACTGGCACATTAAATATTATTGCTATTGGTTTGTCTGATGCCCCCTGGGGTCCAGGGGAGGCAATGAGTTCATTAAATACTTGATTACCATACTGCAAATTTTCCATTGAGAGCTTGATAATAATATGTAGCCTGTTTAACTTGAAGAAATTCTGCTTGCTTTACCTTCTGGCTGTTCCAGCAATGAGACAGATTGATTAAGATGGTGCTTTTACTAAACCTCCTGTCAAGGGTTAGGGAAGTACAAGTCTTCTCTTGATTTTCAAGGTCATGATGACTGGATTCAATACTTGATGGGATTAAGCTAATTAAAATGAAAGATTACTGGTAACGTGAAATTAATGGAAAGTGAAATTCACAGAGTTCTTGTTGTGTATGTAACAGCACCTATATGCGTTACAGCTAGCTAGGGACTGTGGCTAGAATCAAAAGGATTGTGCATGGTATTTAGGACTCACACAACCACTTTTTTCCACCCTCTTGCCTATTGCAACCTCTCGCTCATCTGAAATTTGAATTTCCTGTCTTAGCATTCAATGCATGATGAAAGCTGCATGTGGAAAGGAAAAAACAGCATTTCCCATGCACAAGCAGGAGTACATTAGACTCATGCCCAAGGCTCTTTGAATCCTGGTTTTTGTTTTGTTAACAAAAACAATAATAAAATATGCAAGGAAGATATGAATTAAAAATGGGATGTATATACAGTTCTGAAAAAGTTCCCAAAGGGACAAGGTTGATCATTTCTGATTATATATTTTAATATAATAATCACTTTTGTGCACAAGAGTTTCCTAGTCAGGCAAAATACTCATGGAATTTTGGGAGAAAAAACCCAGGTGCGGCAGTTGGTCCCCTTTCTCAGCCGCGAAGACCTAGCCACAGTGATCCACGCGACGGTCACCTCAAGGCTAGACTACTGCAACGCTCTCTACATGGGGCTGCCTTTGTTGCTGATTCGGAGGCTGCAGCTAGTGCAGAATGCGGCGGCCAGGCTGGTTGCTGGTGTCTCAAAATGGGACCACATCCAGCCTGTGCTCAAAGCGCTGCACTGGCTGCCTATAGCATACCGGATTCGCTTCAAAGTGCTGGTCGTTACCTTTAAAGCCCTACATGGCCAGGGTCCAGCATACCTGAGGGACCGCCTTCCCCCACATAGATCCCAAAGAGCACTTCGGTCGGGGTCGCTACATCGCCTTGCGATCCCGGGCCCGAGAGAGGCCAGGCTTGCGGCCACTAGGGCCAGGTCCTTCTCGGTGGCGGCTCCTATCTGGTGGAATGAGCTCCCGGAAGAGATCAGGGCCCTGCGGGACCTGATGCAGTTCCGTAGGGCCTGTAAGACGGAGCTCTTCCGCCAGGCTTTTGAATAGGAGCCGCCGCCGCCACTACTACCATCAATGAGGACCATTTCTACAGCACCACCGGAGGTCAAGTGGCTAATAATATCAGGGGGCCACAGCAACCTCCCCCTGAATGGATAGGGTTGTGCAATACTGGAGAAAGGGTTGTTAGTCACGTGGGATCCTTGGGTGTCCCCATGTATAAATTGTTTTATATTATGCTTTTATTGTATTTTATTGCACATTTGTGCCTTATGGTTGTAAGCCGCCCTGAGCCCGCATGCGGGGAGGGCGGGGTATAAATGAAATTAAATAAATAAATAAATAAATATAAGCTAAAGGAATTTCTCAAATCAGGCCCAAGCATACTTCAGTGTCAAATAGCCTCATGGATCAGCTCAGATATTTAGAAGGAAGTTTAAATAGTCAGTGGAGTTAACATATTCTGTACTTGAATGGAAATTGATCCTTCTTCTCTGTGTAATACGCTAGGCTCCAAAAGAAGAGAAAGGAAAACTCCTAAGTACTAAGGATGATCTGATATGACAGTTTTGATGTTTTGATTTTGTAAGTTGTCATTTTCATCACTTTTGATTCATCTTTGGTTTCTTCAAAATAATTTTGCTTTATATTTATGATTTGTTTTACCATATCCACCACTTGTACACCATTTGTATGTAATGGATGCAAAAATAACATTGAGAAATGTATAAATTTTAATGGGGCACATCTGCCCCTGAAGCCAGAAATAATGATGCAGACACAAGTGTTGGGCTTAACTATAGGGCCACTTTATTAACTGACAACTTTAACTGGAACCAACAGCAAAGGCAACACATCTTGTGGTATGGTCAAGGCCAGAGGTCGAAGACCCCTCCCTTACCTCTTCAATAGGGCGGGCCTCCCTGCCCCAGGTGAGAGCCCACCTCTGGGGCTCCCCACCCGGCCAGCTAGCCATTGCTGGACAACCCTGTAGCTCCATCCCCCAAGCTGCAAGGTTCAAAGAGAGGACCTAAACAGGGCCATCCTGAAGGCAGTCCATTTTCCCCACCCCATGCCACAAGGCACAAAGACTGTACTCACAGGACCCCTTAAACCCGAAATGATGGATGTTGGCTGGTGCTCACCGGACTGCAATCTGTATACCACATAGCAACCTGCCTCAATGAAAGTGACCAACCTAACACAGCTCACCCTCATAAACCCCTGTATCACTGCTGCAGTGCAGGGTAGGCGAAAATACCCCCTCCAAGTGCCAATCAGGAAGGGTTGAAAAATTCCTCCCCAGCCCCGAAAACCAGGCGACCAGCAAATGCCTGCACTACTAACAGGGCGGGAGGGTGGGCTGACGACCGCGCAGGACTGCTGAGGAGGAGTGGTGGGGCCAGGCTTTTTGGCCTTCTCGGCCCCACCTCCTCCCAAGGCCCGTGTGTGGTGCTTTTGGCACCAAACCCAGTCTGCTTCTTCCGGCTGGGAGGCAAAGGCACTTCTGCAGCCCAACGCCCGGAATGGCCATGGGCTGTTTGAACTGTGTTGGTATGAGGAAAACCTAACCAGTTCAGCAATGAAGACTTGTGGGCTTGTTTCTTAGAAGGAAGAAAGGAATTTGAAACAGGAATATTACCACTGAATAAAAATGTACAGTGCAATCCTAAGCAGACTTCCAACCTTCTAATTTCACTGTTTTCAACAGACATAAAAGGGTTTTACTTTGCTTAGGATTCCACTGTAGACTTCTCCTTGCTAAGTACCTGAGGGTCTGGTTTACATCCAGTTCCACTGGTGTACACATTGCACATATGGAACTATTTGCAAGCAGCAGCTCTCCATTGCTGTGAAATCTCTGCATGTGCATTGGTGAATGGGTGGAGTCCAGGCCCGTAGTCAGTGGTGGGGCGCTGAGGAGGGTGTCCCTATTGAATTGGCAGTGTCTCCTATCGAGGGCCAAGTCTCTGTGGAAGCAAAAGCACCCAGCTTTTTGGTGAAGAAGGCATGCAGGGTTGGCGGCCTGCAGCACTGCATAACCAGGCAGACAACCCAGGCAAGTCAAGTCAGCTCTCCAAGTGGATCCAGGAGCCCTTCAGGTTTCCTTGCATGCTTCTTGCCTGACATGTCTCCAAGGCTGCTACTGGGTGAGGGATGCTCAGACTGGGATGGCTGCCATGTCAATTCGAGCGCTAAGGGGACCTCTTTCCCACAGTCTTTGGGGAGATGAAGGGGAGAAAGAGGGGGCTTTCCCAGACCTTTCCCAACCCACTGAAGTAGCAAGCCACCAGAAGCAGAGTGCTGGGCCCAGCCTCCCCGCCGGTTCTTGGATGCCGTCAGACTGGCATCCCTCCTTGGCAGAACCCGAGGCACACCTGTTGGGAGGTGGCCTTTCAAGGTGGGCAAGAAGAGGCCAGATGGAGGACAGGGGAGTGGAGGCCTGGAAAGATAAACACAAAGTGCCCTCCCAGGCCCATGAGAGATGACACACTGCAACCTGCAAAGGAAAAAGCTGCTTGGCTTGCCAAGGGGCTGGCCCAAGTAGTGAGGTGGAGGAGGAGCAGGGAGGGAGAGACAGAAAAGGTTTGCTCTCTCTCTCCCAAGCAGAACAGCCAGAGATGCCAAATGCAGTTAGCATTCTGATGATGTGTTTAAAGCGTTCATGCAGGGGATCAGTGGGGCTGGTGCTCCAGAGACTGCTTGAGGGCAGGGATGCTTTGCATTGTGGTATTGTGGTGGCACAGATCCAGTGCAGGGGGGAATGGAGGTGCTTGGCCTTGGGTGACAAGATCTTGGCCTTGGGGCTGGCTGAGTCCCTGCTCTCATGGAATTCTTCATGGAATCACTTTGCATTCACTAGAAACACAATGGAATAGAACTTGTGCACAGTAATTCTTAAGATGTGTGGTTGTAAACATATATTTCTCTCTTAATAACTATAGATTAGTTTTTAAATATGTACATGATTTATTTCAGACTCTATAGGTTCCAACTGATTTTCATGCAGATATTACAATATACTCACCAAATTTTAGGTTGTTTCTCATTTACTGAACAAATTTTCCTTTTCAAAATTAAATGTGTATCCTGCAGGGCTCATTTTATGGTTAGTAATCTGCACTTAGAGTATGTATTCATCAGTTATGCTTATTATTTGTATACACCAATTACCAGCTCAGAGCTCTAATAGAGCAGCTCTTTTAAAATATGTAGATAAAACCATTACATTTCCTGTATAAATACTTGTTGCTGCACATTGAACAACGGAAATAAAAAGAAATAATTGAACATACTGTAATCCCTGTGTTTACTTTACTATTACAAATCCATTTAGTTTCAGGAATTCTTAGCACTAGATAGAAATTTATCTGCAAGGTGCTTAGTGCACTGTTTTTCACAGTACCTCCATCATGAGCTACAGGTGGATGCTTTACATATTTTTAAATAACACCATAGCCATTTGAATTTACCTGCTGTCAGTGCTTATTTCCATTTGAGCAGAATTGCGTTGATGATTTGTCCGCAACTCAAAATGAGCATTGGTTTGCATCAGTATGGTTGGTTACACTCAGCATGCAGCTGGGTGGGTAGACTGCAGCTGTCCATGGCTCAGTGCTGAGAGAAGCTGCAGTTCACTGGCAGAGCATCTGCTTTGCATGCAGAATCCCCAGCATCAATCCCCAGCATCTTCTGCAAAAAACAAACAAAAAACCCAAGATCTTCGGGAAGGTGATATGAAAAGCAGTGGTTTGCCCCAGCACGCTCCCCCCCACATGAGGATGCAAGGGAACTCTATGGATTTAACTAGGGTTATTTATTTAAATTACTGTGTCATTGCTAATTTTAAAAAGCTATCTATTCAAGCGAGGGCTGCATTGGGCAGCCACCATGGCTGTCTTTTATGAGTAAGTCCACCTTGACTCAAACTTGTCCAGTGCTTCCACTAGCCTTGTTTATCCTTGCACTATGTGCTGAGAGGTGCCCAGCTACCAGGCTTGCAACAATGCTGCTCAGCTCCAAAGGTGCTCCTTTTTAGCACACCCCACCATCAAGCATGCGGTAGTCTGTTCTAGGGATACCCACCATAGCACTTGAGGGTGTTTTCCTACTATCCCTACCTATCTTGAGCAACACACCTTATTCCTGCCAACTAGTTGTGGCTTAACCATTCAAAGACCAGGTCTAATTAACTGAACACACCTGACATTACAAAGCAGGTGAAAAAAAGCTGATATGATAACCCCCTCCCCTCAATTTTCTGCTGTGTGCTATAAAACCACATTATCCCATGGGGGAAGTATATGGATCAGTGCCAGCTACAAAAACCCTGCATGGGAGAGAGATTAGCTCCTTGATATAGCCACTTGCCACCCTCTCTCCATTGGATGGGGACTCTTCAGCCCCATCCAAAGCCACCACATTCCTCCTTTGAAAGAAATAGGTGAGGCAAACAAATCCATTACACTAATGCCATTAATAGCCCTTGTTGTGAGCCAGAGTACGAGCGAACAACTACCTCCTCTTGCGGTGAACAACAACCACCTCTTCTCCCACGGTGAATTACAATGAACAACAACTACTTCTCCTCCTGTGGCATGGCTCCTGGTGTGATCCCTGGCACAGCTCCTGTGGCTCCCAGGCAATGTTCCCTCTAAGCTGTGGAGTCTTGTGAGCAAGAATTCTACCTTGTGAGCTACTGGCATTAAAATTGTGATCCAGCGATTTGGCTGCTGCATACATTAGTTTGCTCTGGAGCACTCCTTCCTGAGCGAAGACAAAAATGTGTGAGCTGGAGGGTAAAAAATTGTGAGCTAGCTCACACTAACTCAGCTTAGAGGGAACACTGCTCCCAGGCTCCCTGGATCGGCCCAGTGTCGGTGGGTGTAGCAGCGGTGTCGAGTAAGAACTTTGCGAATGATGAGAGCATGTGAGCCGGTTACATGGCACTTTGAGCTCTGCCAACCCCACCAGCCTCGGTCCACCTGAGTAGTCACCATTTTGATGAGACTTGTTTGTGCCTGCTGTTACAGCAGCTCCTGCCATGGCCACTGCCTGTAGGGGTGCTCCAGATGCTTGGGCGGGGGCCAAGGAGCCCATTTAGGGTCTCTACCTTCTTTGGTGTCTTCCTGGCTTAACCTGAGCATACTAGATTACTGTGGATAGCACGACCTGGGCAGCACCCCTTCCTTTTTTCTTTTTTCTTTTTTCTTTTTTTTGGCCCCCCGGAGGGGATTTTTTATTGCATTTTTTAATGAAACTACAAACTACAATGAAAGTAGGGGAGAAACGGGACTACATTTAAGGAGAAAGAAAAGAATAACCACTACTAACTAAAAACCCAAGAGAGGAGATCATTACAACTGCTTTAGTAAAAAGTTTTTCTTAAAATGCTAGTATCTTTTGAACTTAGTCAGACATGCTAAAATATCTTTTAAGTCTTAAATTTAACTATTAGAGAAAACCCCCAGAGCATTTCATTATTAAAAACTATACTTTCAAAGGCACAATTCAGAGTCCTTCAGCCTTCATTTTTTCTTATCTTGTCTTTTCCTAAGTTTGTATGGACTTTTAGGGGCAGCTGCCCCTTTTTCAGAAAGAGAGTCCTCCTTGGAAGACCCCGAGTCCAACTCGCCACTGAACTTGCTGTCCTTCTCCTCTTTATCCGCCTCCTCTGGCTCGCCCATCTGGATTCTCAAAAACTGCCGTGCTTTGGAAACAGAGTCAATCTTTTCTTTTTTGTCCTGAAGTTTGAAGGTTACGCCCTCCAGAGTTAACCACCTGTACCCGATTGCATTTATTTGAAGAAAAAGAATTAACTCTTTACATTTCTTTCTCCATTGTCTTATTTCAAATGGGATGCCTTTCAAAATTCTAATAGTACTGTCCCCAATTTTCAAAGGTGACCCTGCCGTCACTCTCAGGATAGAATCCCTCATGTGCCTCTTCGAAAATCTGATTATTATTTCCCCAGGCAGATTATTCTTCTTTATGTATACAGAATAGGACCTGTAGGCCACATCCATCTCACTCATAAGGTATTCCGCCTTAAAATCTGTCACTGGGGCCAATGCTTCGCTCATTATTTGCTTCAGATTTTCACCTTTGGATTTTGGGACACCTTGGAATCGGAGGACCAGGTTTGCCTTCTCCATTTGCAGCTGCAAAAGTTGTTCTTCTGCAGAAACTTGCTTCTTTTCCAATTTTTGCACCTTTTTCTTCACCTTTTGAGTACTGGCGTCAACTTTTTTCACTTTCTCAGCTGTTTGCTCTGTAATCTTAAGAGTCTCATTCAATTGTAGCTGCTGAGTAGTGATGCTTTGGTTCATAGTTGACAACGATGATACGAAGTTGTTCAGGGTGGTGAAAACCAGTGAGGATTGTGAGGCACTCCAAAGGGATCTGTCAAGGATAGGCAAGTGGGGGGTTCCGGCCATGGCAGCGTGAATGGTGGTTGCTCTCTCGGGAGCTTCCGGAGGTGATCAGCCCACACACAGACTGGGGGGGTATCCGCACAAGCGAAGACCCTAAGAAGCCTTTGGTGAAGGCTCCGAACCAGTGGGCGCACTGGGGAGTAGCCTCTTTTCCGACCAGAAGGTCAGAAAATTTAGGCTTTCCCCAAGCCCCGACGGCCCCGCCGTGATGTACCCTGAATGGGGACCTAGCAACGCGAGTCCCGGACAAGCAGATGAAGAAGGCAACAGGCACTTCTGGTTCTAGTGCCCACCCTGAAGAGCAGGCTGTCACTCAAAAAGAAAGCGAGATGCTTTGCCCTCTGCTGGACCAAATGCAGAAAATTAACCAAACGTTGCTAAGCATGGAAAGTGCCCTTAGTAACCAGCAGAAACAATTGACTGATACAGCTAAGAAGATGGAGGAAATTGCACAGAAGTGTCTGGTATCAACGGAAGATACACAAAAAATCAAGAAGAAGGTCAGCAAAATAGAAAAACATCAAGAAAGGCAAGATAATAAATTATTGATGTTACAAATGGAAAAATCTAATTTAACTCTTCAATTTCAAGGCATAAAAGAGGTGGAAAAAGAAGAGCTCAGGAGTATACTGGCGTGTGCTTTGGCACCACTGACTGGCAGAGAAGCGGATAAACGAAGCGAAGAGATGGTTTTGGCTTACAGAGCCTACTCCAACTTTACAAAGAAGAATAACCTGCCAGCAGAAGTGGTAGTCAAGTTTACCAAGCAGCGTACCAGAGATCAAATTTTGAGAGCGACATCGGCTACTCCTTTGATGATTGGAGAGCAAACTATAAGAATTTTGAAAGATGTTCCATTTGAAATTCGAATGAAGCGGAAAGCCTATAAAGGACTGACCATATCCTTGAGAAACCACCAAATCATCTACAGATGGTTGATTCAAATTTGAAGAGAAAAGAGAAAAAATTGACTCCATTTTCAAAGCTCAAGACTTTTTGAAGAGGCATGCCAGTTCAGAGGAAGAGGCAGAACTCGCAAAATGGGAAGTACTGAGCGGAGAAGAAGACAGCAGCTCGGAGAGGGAGGACATGAAACCGGAAGAAGAAGGAGCAGCTAAAGGTCCATCTTATAACCTGAGGGATGTAAAAGGAAGAAACCCCAAGATTTGAAGATTTGTTCGGAGAGCGCATTAAAGGACTGTACTAACCCAAAAGGACACTATTAACATTACTAAAAATTTTGTTTTTTACAGGTTAAGATGAAAGATGATCAGTCAAACACAGAAGAAGCTGAAGAACTTATTGTTACTAATAAAAGATTAATTTACTAACAAAGATATCACTCACCACTTTTCTTTTTTCTTAATCCCTCTATATACCCTCCCTTTTTTCTGAAAAATTTAAAGCAATAAAATTCTCTCCTCTTTAGGAGAGTTAACTACAAAAAATAAGGATGGGCAAGTGGGCGTCAACATGGCAAATGGGGTTCAATGTGGCCAAGTGCAAGGTGATGCACATTGGAGTCAAAAATCCTAAATATAAATACACATTGATGGGGTCTGAACTGGCAGAGACTGATCAAGAGAAAGATCTTGGAGTCGTAGTAGATAACTCACTGAAAATGTCGAGACAGTGTGTGACTGCAATAAAAAAGGCCAATGCTATGCTGGGGATTATTAGGAAGGGTATTGAAAACAGATCAGCCAATATCATAATGCCCCTATATAAATCAATGGTGCAACCTCATTTGGAATACTGTGTGCAGTTCTGGTCACCACACCTTAAAAAGGATATTATAGCTTTGGGAAAAGTGCAGAAAAGGGCAACTCAAATGATAAAAGGGTTGGAACACTTTCCCTATGAGGAAAGGTTAAAGCGCTTAGGGCTCTTTAGCTTGGAGAAACGATGACTGAGGGGAGACATGATTGAGGTTTATAAGATTAAGAATGGGAAAGAGCAGGTAGAGAAAGAGGTACTTTTCTCCCTAAGAGGAAAGGCCCCCGGCCTAGATGGCATCCCCCCCGAATTCCTGAAGGAAAATACAAACTGGTGGGCATCCTTCTTAGTGCACCTATTTACTTACATCGATAGAACAGGGAGGGTCCCAAGTGACTGGGGGGAGGCGGTGGTTGTTCCTTTTCATAAAAAGGGTAATCAAAAGGATCCTGCAAACTACAGGCCTATTAGTTTACTTAGCGTCATTAGCAAACTATATGCCAAACATCTCTTAGAAAAATTGATGCTCTGGCTGGAGCAAGAGGATATAATGATTCAGGAGCAAGCTGGGTTTAGGCAGGGTAGGTCAGCAATGGACCACTGCCTCCTTCTACAGCATCTGATCGAAAAATATTCGGGCAAGGGCCCCACGTCACTTTATGCTGCCTTTATTGATCTCAAAGCGGCTTTCGATTCCGTTTCTAGGTCTAAGCTATGGAGTAAACTTGAAGCCTCCTCAATAGATAGGATGAAACGCCTGAGACACGACCTGGGATCTGCGTTAATTTAAAGAGTTTAAGGGTTGCCACACCTATGTGGACATATTGTGGAGTTCTAAGCCTTGCCAAGCTCGCTTCGGCATTTAGTGGGTGTTCCACCGCTTTTGAAAATATTGGTCCGGTTCAAGGTCTATGTCTTTATTGATACCATTGTTTAAAAAGGACCATTTTTCACTTTGGTGACATTGTAAATACACACCCCAGGCGTGTTATTCATGAGCTTTCTATCTTACGATCGGTTTATGTTATTGCGTTTTTTAATTGTGTTGCATATGAAACAATAGAAAATTGGATATTAGAATACTTGTGAACAACTTGTTATTTGGATATTTATTGTTAAAAAGCTTCGAATCCAATTGGCTGATTTCTGTTAAGCGGAAAATTTCGCTCTTGGGGTATTCTCCCTTAGCGCTGCTGGAGATGGGTAGGGACCGAGCTAAGTTAGAAATTAGACAGAGGATCAAGGATACCGAACGCCAATTTGATCTACAGGTGTCCCCAACATTTATAGCGCCAATTAGTAACAAATACATCGTTGCGCAGGCCCCATATCTTAAAGTTTTGGAGTCCCGTAAACTCAGGAGGGCATATACACTGGCTAGATGCTCGGCCTTACCCTCTGCAGTTCTCGAGGGTAAATTTTAAAAAATTCCCCGATTGGAGAGGCTATGCTTATGTGCATTGGGGGAGATCGAATCCCAGGAACACGTGTTCCTGAGATGCCCGTTATTTGAAGAGGCTCGTGCTAAACTTATTGATCCCCTTCTGGAAGGCACTTCGGATCAGGACAAGATGGAGAACTTGTTTCTTAATCTTGAACATACAGCCCTCCATCAGATCGCGAAATTTTGTTCCTTGGTGGTAGAAGTGCATCAGCAGGATGGTTGTCACCAGGGTCAGGACTGGTACCGTTCCTTTTAGTACTATATTTTATTCTTTTATACTATACTGTGCTTTATGGCAGCGTATTTACAGTTTGGTCTTTTTACCTTGTTGAATTTCGGAAATTTTACTATCTGGCCATTGTAATTTATTTATTCTGGTTTTATATTGCTGGCTAATCGCTGTTACAATAAATTCATTCATTCATTCACACTTTCCTCCCTTTCTCACAATACAAGAACTCGTGAGCACTCCATGAAATTGCTGAACGGTCGGGTTAGAACGGATAAAAGGAAGTACTTCTTCACCCAAAGAGTGATTAACACATGGAATTCACTGCCACAGGAAGTGGTGGCAGCTACAAGCATGAGCGGCTTCAAAAGGGAATTAAATAAGCATATGGAGCAGAGGTCCATCAGTGGCTATTAGCCACAAGGTATAGATAGGGGCTCTGGGGCAAGTGATGCTCTGTCTTCTTGGTGCTTGGGGGGGTCAACAGTGGGAGGGCTTCTAATGTCCTAGCCCCACTGGTGGACCTCCTGATGGCAATGGTATTTCTGGCCACTGTGTGACTCAGAGTGTTGGACTGGATGGGCCTTTGGCCTGATCCAACATTGGCGTCTCTTATGTTCTTATGACCTGCCAAGTTCAGTTAACAAGAACCAGACTACTCTCTGCAGCAGACACGGATGACTAGGCATAGTGAGATATCAGGTTTAGACTAAGTTAATTGGGTTAGGAACAGAAATTATAAACTGATTGTATGTTGTTAGTTTTCTAATTAATTATGGGTTTAAACTGTTATTGTTAATTGGTTTTAGAATTGTTTTAAGTTTTCTAATTGTTTTACTGTAAATATATGCTGATTTTATGTAAGCCACCCTGAGCCTTGGCTGCAAGGGCAGGCTAGAAATTTAATAAATAAATAAATAAAGTAGATAATACTGACCTTGGTAGACCAAGGGTCTGACTCAGTATAAGACAGCTTCATATATTCATGAATTCATGCCCCATACTCACCATCACTCATTTCTACTGGTAGAACTTCATGGATAAGCGAATTCTAAAAAGAACAGGTCTTCCTAAATCTTAGCCTTGACAAACCCAACAATGACTGGTTCCCCACCACCACCTTTTTCAATGCTGAAAGTAACACATGTGGATAGTCTTTTGTATAAAAAGGAGAAGTAAACCCATACAGTTGTTTGACAAAACGTGTAGATATGGTGTGGAGATTTGATAATGCAGGTAATGTGATTCAAAAACACTTATTGTGTGCAGGACACTCATATACTAGCTACTTCTAGACCGGCTTTCCTTTTTATAATTAACAGTATCTGTGGCTAAGAGAGAATATATAGTGGATTCGGACTGAAGGACCCTCAGTTCAAATTCTCCTCAGGCATAAAGATCTATATACATTTTAGTAAGCTCCTGGCTTGGGCCTTGAAAGGAGCCTTAAATGTAGGTGCTTGTTAAGTTTTTGAAATTTTATTACAATTTATTTTAATGCATATAATTTGTCATATTTTAAAACATTTGTATTATGCCTAGGGGCCTCACAAGTGGAAGTGGCTCTTTGGACTTCTTTTTATTTTTTTAACTGCCCCCAAAGGGGCAGGGTTTTATTACATTTTCCACATAACATACAATAGAATTTTATCTTATATTCGAAGAACAACTACAATTGCATTTTAAAGATTTTTGTAATAATATATTGATAAATGGAGAAATGCCAGAATCATGGAAAGAAGCAATAATTTCATTAATTCATAAACAAGAAACAGATAGAAAAGAAATTAAAAACTATAGACGAATTTCATTATTAAATGTGGACTATAACATTTTTGCTTCAATATTAGCAGAAAGACTTAATTTTTTTTTATCAAAGATAATACACAAGGACCAAGTGGGCTTTTTGCCAAAAAGGCAAATTAAGAACAACTTAAGATGCATTCTGGATGTAATAGAGTATTATGAAGCACATCCAGAAAAACCATTGGCACTAATATTTTTGGATGCGGAAAAGGCCTCTGACAACGTTACCTGGAATTTCATGTTGGAAGCTTTGGAAGAGGCACAGGCTGGTGCTAACTTTGTGAAGATGATTCAGGCAATTTATACTAAACAAAAGGCGGTAGTAACAATTTTAACGGGGAACAGACAAAATACATTGAAATCCAAAAAGGGACGAGACAGGGATGCCCTTTATCACCTTTGTTGTTTATATTTGTATTGGAAATATTAAATGACTCAGTAAGAGAAAAGAAGGAGATGATGGGCCTGAAACTAAAAGGAGAAGAATATAAACTGTTGGCATTTGCAGATAACCTAGTATTTATATTGGAGAACCCACTGGAATCAATTCTTACTTTGAACCAAGAACTTGGAGACTATGGACTTGTAGCTGGTTTGAGAATTAATATCAATAAAACTAAGATAATGACCAAAAATATGGAAGAGGAGAGGACAACTCAACTACAAGAAACATCAGGTTTCCAACTACAGAAGAAAATAAAATACCTAGGAATTGTAATGACAAACAAATGCAGTTCATTACAAGAGAATAATTATAAAGAATTGTTGAGGAAAACAAAACAGGATTTAGAGAAATGGAAAGACTTACAGATATCTTTGATGGGTCGCATCGCAACAGTTAAAATGAATATACTTCCTAAATGGCTATTTTTATTCCAAACAATTCCCATTCTTCAAAACCAAAAAATCTTCAAGGAATTGAACAATTATTATCAAAATTTATTTGGCAAGGCAAGAGACCCAGAATAAGACTGAAAGCTCTTCAAGATACTAAAGAAATTGGGGGCTTTGGCCTACCTAATTGGAACCTTTATTATAAAGCAGCTGCATTGACATGGATTAAAGATTGGGTCACATTGGAAGATAAGAGAACACTGAAATTGGAAGGCTACGACCTTCATTTAGGGTGGCATGCATTCTTATGGTATGGAAAAGCAAGTGTCCATAAATATTTCAAGCAGCACTGGATACGGGCATCTTTAATGAAAGTATGGGAAAACATACATAAGCATTTCTATATAAAAATCACAAAACTGACTGTTCCACTAGAAGCCATCACACTCCCAAATGCATACCAGGAAGAATTACCAAGAAGGTATTTGGATATAGTGGACTCCGAAGATCGTTTGAAACCATTAGAAGACCTACCATGGTGGCAAAGAGCGCAAATAGAATCCAGATTTACTAAAGACAAGAGAATCGGATTTTATAAAAACCTTATAGAGATTGAAAAGATTATGACATCCATGGATCAGAAGCTTTTACGAAGACTTTATGTGTTGTTACTTGATGATTTAATGGTGGATGAAATAATAAAAGGGAATATGATTCAATGGGGGCAGAATATTGGGCATGCTGTTAAATTAGAGCAGTGGGATCAAATATGGAAGAAAAATATTAGGATTACAAAAGCTATTCCGTATAAAGAAAACATATATAAAATGTGTTATGGATTGTATGTAACACCTGAAAGGTTAGCTAAAATTGACCCAAAATGTTCGAATAAGTGTTGGAAATGTGAAAATAAGGTTGGCTCATTTTACCACATGTGGTGGCATTGTGAAAGATCTAAGAAATATTGGGTAATGGTACACGAAATCTTGCAAAAGGTACTAGGGACGGTAGTACCATTTACACCAGAGACTTTGTGCTGAATATTCTACCTGATAATTCTAACAAGGGTGATCACTATTTGATTGGTTTTTTTTAAACTACGGCTGCAAGAATTCTCTATGCAAACTATTGGAAATTACCGGAGATACCAACAAAACGTGAACTAGTAAATAAAATCTTGGAGGCTGCGGGATTGGATAAATTGACTTTATTGATAAAAGGCGCAACAGATTCGACATTCCAGAATACTTGGTCACAATTCTATAATTGGTATGATAAACATATGTAGGCAAGCTTGCAAGAGACAGACTAAGAGTTTACTAAATGAAATATTTACCTGTTAGGATGATAGAGACAGAAAAGTTGCTTACACAGTTCATGAGAAATTGTTATTAAGGTGGAACAGGCATCAGTACAAATATTGGTAAAACTGAAAATAACCTCCATGTATCTGTTTTTACGTTAGTATGTATGTATATGTATGTATATGCTCTTTGGATTTCTGAGAGGATCCAATGCAGGTAGGGTTTTCAGCTCCACATTGGAAAATACCTGGAGATTTTGGGGGTGGACTCTGAGGAACGCAGGCTTTGGGGAGGGGAGGGACTTGAAAGGGGTACAATGCCATCCTCCAAAGCAGTCATTTTCTCCAGGTGAACTGATCTGTCATCTGGAGATCAGTTGTAATCCCATGAGATCTCCAGCTACTACCTGGAAGTTGGCAAGCCTAGGTGTGGCATGTACATGTGACAATAAATAAATAATTCATGTTTGAGATTGTAGTTGGCTGGCTGTGCTCTGTTTTTAGTTAGTTCCATTTCATCGTTTAATGTGTTGCTACCAACCTTGGGTCTCCATGTTGTTGGGAAGAAAGGTGGGCTTATTAAAAATTATAAATATATATATAAATAATAACAGTGATCAGAATGACAAAGGATATACATTTGAATTCCCTCGGTATCACACTGAATTGCCTCCACAAGTCTGCAATTTTTATATATTTATTTGTCAAAATCAAAAGTAGTCAGGCGTGGTGTTAGCAGCATCACTCCCTTATTTTTTATAGATTTTAAAGTTTTAATCCTTGTCAGCTTCCCAGAGATTGCTTCAAGTGGACTTTGAGTTACAGATTATAGAATTATAGTGTACAATTAACATAAACCAGAAACGTATTGTGCTTGCTGTGTTTTTTTTAAAGTTAAATTTAACAGGCACCTACATCGACTCAGGTTCAATTACCAATTTCACTGCACAACTGAGGCATATTAATTTTTGATTTTGCAATGGAGGACATTTTGTTAAGGTACTCAGTTGTCTTCCTCCATTTTATAATGCATTCGAAGTTTGCTAAATGTTCTCCAAATAGTAGCTGTTGTATCACCCTAAACTTATGTACATCACACAATACAACCTTATTTGCAGGGCAGCAGCCACATATCAGAAAACTATCTTCAGTTTGTATTATTCATGCATGTTTCTAAAATATAAATTATCATATTAATCTCACATGGTTTCAGTCTGTTCTAATATACTGCATGTGTTTCTAGGACTGTCATTGTGAAAATCAAATGTGGATTGATTTGGTTGTAATGTTAGCATGTTCCACTGTAGTTTTGCAATTATGAGCACTGCAAATTTGTAATGATCATCCTTTCCACAATAAACAGTTCAATTACATTTCTCTTCTCCCCACAAAATCTGTTTTCCCCCATAAGACAACAAAAGATGCTGGAAATAAAATGAGTTTCTTGTTCCTGCCAGCACTGCTTTGATAACCATTTCAATAACACAATCATCACAGTTGTCACTCTCTTGATCCATTATGCTCCCAAGAAATACATCAGGCGATGACACTGGCTTAGACATCTCAGAGACTTGATTGCACCTTGTAAATTTTATTATAGCAGCTCTGTGGTAGTAAAAGTTCTGCCAGCACTATCATTATAATCCCAATTTTGAAAGAGTGATAACTCTTCTGTAAATATTGGTAAGGAACTTGATTTGGACAGTGTACAAGGTCATATAACCTTGTGCCATTTTTTAAATCAATTGATAAATATTTACAAATTAAATGCCTCCTTTTCACTCTAATAGGATACCAAAGAGAGGAGAATAAATTAACATGCCCTCTTCTTTCCCCAGATTTGTATATGAACTGAAATAAAACATTTCATGACAGCCAGCAATAAAATAGTGATCATTACCTACGGAGGGCTTAGAAGAGTAGAGCTCTACTTTAGATGGCATTATAAGACACCCAAGTCTTTTATGTACATACTACTGACAAGCCAGGTTCTCTGCCTCACTTGAATCTTTGACCAATTTCCCACAAGCAGCTGCACTGCCCTTGCTCTTCCCTTCCCCCCCCCCATTGTATTCATCAATTTCCCACTACTTGCTGCGTGGCTGCATTTTGACCCGCAGCATCCCCCAATTTTCCCTGCATCTTCTCCATCTCAAAAAACAGGGATCTAGAAGAAGCAGGGGGAATTGGGGGATGCTGTGGGTCAAAATGCAGCCACGCAGCAAGTAGTGGGAAATTGACTAATACAATCGGGGGAAAGGGAAGAGCGAGGGTGGCGTGGCTGCTTGTGAGAAAATCAGTCTTTGATTTTTTTTGTACCACCTGTTGAATGTCATTTTGTTGGTCTTGATCAGTATTTCAGCCCATCAAGGTTATTTCAAAACCTGTGTCTGTCTTCTTTAGTGTCAGCTATCTTTCCTAGCTTCATGTTGTTTGCAAATTGGATCAGAATCCCTTCTATAAACTCATCCAAGTCATTTAGAAAAATGTTGAACAATACAGGACCTAGGACAGAGCCCCATGAGATTCCATTCAAGATACATGAAACTTACTGTGCACAGATGGTAGGATACAGGCCAATCTGTTACTATTCAAAGTGGCATAAGAATCATAATTGTATTTGTCACAACAGGGTAATACTGTTAAATATTGACCTTTTATTTTTATAGGCATCTTTCCCTCAGAAACTAAATATTCTAGGCCCATAAAGTGTAGGTATTATTGGAAGTATATTTCAATATGTGTTGATGCTATTAAGGCTGATATCCTGAATAATTTCCTCTAGAGTAATACCATTTACTGAAAATGGACTGCTGAAGAATAAATGGCTTGAGGGGATTAATATGTTACAGGACTGTCCAGTTTCATAAGGCAATAATAAAGTCTGGAAAGGAACGATAAAGCAAGAGGATGAAGAATTAAGTCATTTAATCCTATTAGAAAATCGTATTATAGTGGAGAAACTCACAATACATGTCACCATTATTATTAAAATTCACTCAGTTTAATTGGGACACACTTAGTGGCTAAATGAAGATTACATGAAATATAAAATTGGATAAAGTTGTAATGCTTTACATGTATTATTAACTATAGCATGCTGATATAAGTCCAGTTGTGTGTAACCATCCACAACAGAATAATTTGTACCCTATCTATTCATAATAGAGCTGAAAGCAGTGAAAAGTAAAAAAAAAAATTAAATGGTAAGGTTGTGAGTTAAACTCAGTGTAATTTGGCATCCTAAATACACTTTCCACTGAATAGATTTCAGTAGGCTTTGAAGTGGACCTGTTTAGGATTGCCTTGCTGGTTTTGCCCTTTTTATCATGACTTGGGCCCATTCCCACATGCATTATGCAGGAGCAAGTGAAATTTACTCAGAAAGAATTTCCAAGATAGTGTGCTTAAGATCAAAGCTTAAATAGTTACATGTAAGTATTTTTATTCGTTTGAGTTGTGAACCTAGCCCTTAGATACTGTGGACACTATAGTTCTTCTGTAGCCACGTAACTGAAGCTATTTTCCTGAGTTTACCACCAGTAGTGTAAAGGATCAAAATATTAAACTTTAAGAGGGATGGTTTTCCAGGGGATCTTAAACTAAGGTCTGCAAAGTGCTTTGCTATTATACTCAGCCTGCATTGGGATTTGGACTAAAAGGCAAGTCAAAACTAGCAATTTTTTCCAACTTGTTAGTAAAAATAGCACCAGAAGGTTCAGTAATGTGCTAAGGCAGTTTTAGACCTGCCTTGTGTCAGAATGGGATAGAACATTCCTGTGGAGGCAAGACTGGCAGCTGTGTGGCATGCTAATGCTCCCAGAATTTTAGGCAGCTCTATAAATCTGCTGTGCCTCCTGTTGAAAGACAGCAATATTGCCATGATGTTGGATCTTGGAAGCTAAGCTGGGACAACTGTGGCAAGTACTTGGATGGGAGACCTCCTTGGAATACCAGCAGTCAGGAGGTGGGGGCAGGCTTTATTCAGCCATCTCTCTGAACATCCTCCAGGCCCCCAGTAGGAGTCAGTCATCAGAGGTCACCATGACTTCCAGGTGCACGCACTCTCTTTCACACACAGGCACATATAAAAAATACAACCCCCCCAAATTAAAGAGAGAAATAGAGCAATGTCTTATGTACAAAGAAGAACAAAAGAGATTATGCAGGGGGCATCAAGCTCTAGTTACACAGGACCATAGGAGGAGTCTCTTCTTTTTAAAAGGAGCTTTTCCTTGGTCCCGTTCACACTCACCTATTTGGTCCGGGAGCGGGACAGTTCGGGGGCGGTTCAAACCGGCGCGATCACACCACAACATCTGGGAAGCGCCATGATACCGTCCCCGAACTGTCTCTATTCTTTGAAACCGCGCCTCAAACTGAACCACCTATCTCGGTGGTTCAAGTGGATGCGGCGCCTCTTCCTGGCCGTTTGATCGCCGGCGCAAGGACGCGCCGGCACAACCCCGGGCCGGAGACGAACTGCGCATGCTCAGACATGCGCAGTTCAGCCAGCCCCCGGTTAGGGCCGTGTTTTCTCCCCGGCGTTTGATCGCACCGGGGAGAAACGGCGGCGCAGCCGGGGGATCCGTGAGATCCCGCCGCGCCGTGTCAACGTTGGCGCGGCTTTTAAAAGCCGCGCCTTCAAGTGCCTTTTCCCCTGCCGTGTGGCAGGGGCCCTTGTCTGCCTACAGGATACTGCTCTTAGCCTATTCTTCTAGAACAGCTGTCCTTCATCTAGCAAGTCAGCTAGGTGCATCCCTTTCTCTTTATTTGTTCCATAAATGAAGCTTTTGTTATTTTTAATCAGTTCAGTGACCTGACCTCTGTATAGGCATTCTGACATCACCTCCAGAATGCAAGCTTTTTGTTACAACTGCTTACCCACCTGCACACTATATCTGATTAATGCAGGAGTAGTAAGGTGTTCAGGAAGAATTTTTGTGGTGCACTTCAGGTTAGTTTAAAAGTTTCTTATTCTTGGTGTTTGGTGGGTTATAGGGTTATTACAGTGCCTGATAAGGATCCAACTTAGGATGGTAGGAATAATGTGGGCTGCTAACACACTGGTAGGCTAACTGGCAAACATCCTGAGGCATCTAGGTAGAAATGAAGGAAGGTTTCCTAAGACACCCTTTTACTGGGCTGTGAAGCAAAGGGTCAGGATGGGTCAAGGAGTCTCTTGGTGATGAACAGCATCAGCCAAACCTTTAGTTGCATAAGTGGTACATGGGGGGAAGGAATGAGGTGTAACAGTTTGTCTGTGCATGCTAGGATAAATCAAGCTGGTAGTTGAATTTGGAACCATGGTGTACCCAAGGACACATGAAGCTGCCTTATACTAAATCAGACCATTGGTACATCAAGGTTAGTATTGTCTACTCAGACTGGCAGCAGCCCTCCAGAGTCTCAGGTCTTTTACATCCCCCGATCCTTTTAATTGGAGAAGCTAGGGAATGAATCTGGGACCTTCGGCAGTATTGTTTAGTGCAAGGAGCTCCTGGTTTTCAGAGAATGAGTTTGCACCCTCAAGGCCAAGGTGGCTGACCTGGAGAAGCAGAGACAGACAGGCACATGGATAAGACTCTTGGGGACTTGTTACATGTGTCCCACTCTGAGAATGGCAGCTTCCCCAGTGTCAGGGAGCATTAGGGTCAAGAGGAAACAGGGCACTGTGCTGATGAAAGGTGGAATGTTCCCTCAGAAGGAACCCTTCTACACCTTCGTCCCCTTGCCACAGAGAGTACTCCATCTTTCTGTGTTATACCTCTGAGGATGCCAGTCACAGCTACTGGCAAAACGTCAGGTCCTACAATGCCAAGACCATGGCCATACAACCCAGAAAATCTATAGCAGCTAATGAACTCCATCTATGAAAGCCTTCGACAATATTACCCTTCTACAGTTGGTGAAGAGGTATCCATTCACACCAAGGAGCCATCCCTGGGCAGGGAGGGAGGGGGGCTCTTGGTGTTGGTGATTCGATCCTTAGGCATGTAGATAGATGGGTGGTGAACCTGTATACTGACGACAGGGTGACTTGCCTGCCTGGTGCAAAGGTAGCGGACATTATGCATGGTCTAGATAGCCTGGTAGACAGTGCTGGGGAGGAGCCAGTGGTTGCAGTACATGTTGGCACAAATGATGTGGAAAATGTATTCATGGGACCCTGGAGGAAAAACTTAGGCTGCTAGGCAGAAGACTCAAGGCTAGGTAGCCTTCTCAGAAGTACTGCCTGTTCCATACACAGGGCCAGCTAGACAGACTCAAATTAGGAATCTCAATGTGTGGATGAGATAATGGTGTAGGGAGGAAGGGTTTAAGTTTGTTAGGCACCGGGAAGCTTTTCTGAACAAGTAGGACCTGTACATAAGAGATGGCCTCCATTTGTCCTGAGAACGAACCAGGCTGCTGGCGCTTAAAATCAAAAAGGTGGCAGAGCAGTTTTTAAACTAAATCTTGTGGAAAAGCCATCAGGAGAAGAAATGTCTCTGGTTCAGGATGGCTCCACTTTAAGAGATGAAGGGGTAGCTGTTACTATTCTAGAGGGAATTGGATTAGGGCTGGCCACTGAGTGGGTGACAAAGAATATTGGCTGCCTGGCAAGGTCTAGAGACCAAAGGAGGAAGGTTGCAGACTTAAATTGTCTGGGAAATTATAGATGTTTATATCCAAATGCTAAAAGTGTCTGAGGTAAAATAGGGGAACCAGAATGCTTAGTGTCAGATAACATAGATAACCAGAGAGATACAATGATTTCTGGATACAAATTATATCAGAAGGACAGGGAGGGAAGAGGTGGAATGGCTCTGTATGTCAGAGAGGATATACAGTCCAGTAAGACTGAGAATGTAAGAAAAATAGATTTGCTTACAGAAATGCTATTTCATGCTATGGGTGGAAATGTGCCCAAAAGGAAGTTTAGGAATTTGTTATTGCCCACCAGATCAAAGGTTAGAGGATGATTTAAAAGCAGCAAAAAAGGAAAGCAGCTAGACGAAATAATTGTGTCGTAATAGGTGATTCTAACTACCCACACATTGATTGGGTCGATATGTGTTCAAGTCAGGAAAAAGAGATTGGGTTTCTAGATATTCTCAAATATTGTGCCATGGAACAGATGGTCACAGAATCTACCAGAGGAGAGGCTATCCTGGAGTTGGTCCTAAGTAATGCCCAGGACATGGTAAGAGATGTAAATGTGATGGCACTGGTTGGGAACAGTGACCATAATGTTATTAAGTTCGACATTTATGTAAATCAGGAGTTGCCCCAAAAGATCAACACATCCACATTTAACTTTAGAATGGGTAACTTCTCTCAAATGAAGGGGATTATGAAGAATAAACTGAAAGGAAAGGTAAGAAGGGTCAATTCCCTTCAGAAAGCTTAGAATTTATTTAAAACTACAATCTTGGAAGCTCAGATAAAATGTATACCACAGGTTAGGAAAGGTACAAATAGGTGTAAAAAAGTCCTGTATGGTTAATGAACAAATTAATGGAAGCAGTAAAAAGTAAGAAGGATTCCTTTTAGCGGTGGAAAGCTAGTCTGGGTGAGGTAAATAAAAGAAGGCACAGACTTTGACAAATAAAATGCAAGTCGCTGATCAGACAGGCAAAAAGGGACTATGAGGAACATATTGCAACATTATGACCAACAATAACAAATTCTGCAAATACATTAGAAGCAGAAAACCAGCCAGGGAGGTAGTGGGGCCCTTGGGTGGCTAAGGGGTAAAAGGATTACTAAACGACCTCCCCCTGATGCTCCTCTACATATCCACCCCTATTGCTTTGAAGTTTGGTAAACATTTTGATTGAGCAGAGACGGTCTGTCTGAAAATGCATCCATCATGAACTGCCCCAAACAGCTTGAAAGTTCACGTTGGTTGATGTGCCATGAATTTCAGTTTGTGAAACACAAACCAGCCAAAATTCATCACAAATTTTAGTTCATGAGCCAGTTTATGCCTATCTCTACCTATGGGGTGGCCATAAGTCAGCTGTGGTTTGATGGCAAAAACAAAAACGAGGTCTTCTTTCCAGGCAAGGTGTGGTCTCTATTAATTCTGGTGCTCCAGTTTTATTATCACCAAAGCTTTCCCCTAGAAACTATATATAGATTATGATGTTGGCACTCAAAGACCACCACCACTACAATTGGTTTACATAAAATCAAACAATCAAATTTTGCAACTTTAAGAATTTCACTCAAGCTACTATATGCATTTTCCAATCTTTGTACACCTTTGTATGCCTGTGCACAAAATGTAGCCACTACATGGGTTGTTTCATGGTTCACATTGGACAGAAGATAATCAAGTTTAATTTTGTTTGATCTGCCGAGGAAATTTCTGATCAGCAGCTCAGTAAATTTTGCCTGAATTTCTTTGTGCCTAGGGCAGTTAAAGAAAATATATTCCATTGAATCAATTTCCTTTAAAAAACAGGAACAGAGCCCATGCATATAGGGGACTGATTTAAACCTTCCTTCCAGAACAGTGGAAGGTAGAGTTGAACTTCTTGCCAATGTAAAGGACCTTCTGAAATTATTTGATTCAAGAAAATGTAAGTATGCAACAGGAGCAGCAACAAATCTTAAATTTGGAGGAGAGATAAAACCTGGAGTTCTATGAATATCAGTTTGTCTTTCTATATCTGTCACTCTTTGTTTAATAAGTAGTTTGGCTTGATCTGGCCCATGGTTCAAAAGTTCTTGGGGAGATAAACCTAGTTTTTCTATAGTTCCCAAAACCGCTTTCTGCCAACTGGATTGAAAAGAGTCTTGGAGAGCTAGAGGGAACAACCCTTGTTGATTAGTGTTCCCTGACAGTCATTTGTAGATTGATAGCATACAGATTCTTGCTTTGACCTGAATAATTCTGGTCTCAAGTCTAACCCAGGAGTTTGGTACACATTATGGGTACTTGCAGTATTGCCCTTAAGAATTTAGACTGGAGGATTTCCGGTCTGTGGATCAGCGATGGCAGTCGTTCTCCTTGGACCTTGGGGGAGCGGCTCGCACACCAGCACTATGGAGGGGTGCTACCTCAAGTAGCACTCACATGGAGCCTTTACGATAGGCTCCAGGCCAGAGGGCTTTTGAGGGGCAGCCTCTTTGATGGCTCAATGCCAGATAATTGAGACTTCCCTCCACCCTGACGGTCCTGCCACTGTGTGGCCCTTGGGCACAAGCAGATTTGACTGGGACAAGCGCTGGAGATTGAGTGGAAAAGCGATTACTGTGAGCGAGGTCAGAGAAATGACCAACAATGAATGTGAGTTCAAAATAAGCAGAATAATTTAAAAGCTAACTACCCCCCCCCGCGTGGGAAAAGCAGAGCGCAAAGAGGGACACCTCTTATGCGAATGGACAGATAAGCAAAACGAAGGGGGCAGGGGGGGAAACAAGCAGCGATCTTGTTTTGAGAGACTTACTTGAGCGCTGACATTGAGGTGATGATTTTTTGAGCCCATGAGAAGCGGTTTGGAATTGTAAACAATTGTATAAAATGGCGGCCTCACAAAGAATGTTTAAAATGAAACTGGTGGGTAGTCAGAGTCCAAAATCGAAGAGGGAGCAGACGTCATGAAAATGTTAGCGGATATGCTGAAGCCGGTGGTGGAGAAACTCGATGGTAATAACCAGCAACTGACTTCCTTGAATCAAACCTGCGCATCCCAGCAGTGCCAACTGGCAGAGACGGAGAAGAAGGTGGAGCATGCAACCGAGAGAATTAAAAAGACACCACAAATAAGAAAATGAAAAAAGAATGGGGGAAGTTGAAGCAAAACAAAACTTCCAAGAAAACCGTTTGCTACAGCTACAAATGGAAAAAGCCAATATGGTTCTCAGATTCCAGGCAGTGCCTGAATCGGAAAAGGAGGATCTGAGGAAGCTTCCCAGCAAGATCATCACCCCAGCAATAGGCTCAACAGCAGATGAACTAGTAAAAGAAATGGAGACTGCCTATAGGGCATGTTGTTGTTGTTCAGTCGCACAGTCGAGTCCGACTCTTCGCTACCCCATGGACCAGATCCCACCAGGCCTTCCTGTCTTCCGCTACCCTCTGAAGTTTGCTCAATTTCATGTTCATTGCATCTATGACACTGTCTAACCATCTCATCCTTTGCCTTCTTTGACCTTCAATCTTTCCCAGGATCTTCTCCAGTGAGTGTTCCCTTCTCATTTTGTGACCAAAGTATTTGAGCTTCAGTTTCATTATCTGGCCTTCCAGGGAACAGTCAGGGTTGATTTCTTTTAGGATTGACTGATTTGATCTTCTTGCAGTCCAAGGGACTCTCAAGAGTCTTCTCCAGCACCATAGTTCAAAAGAATCTATTCTTCGGCGCTCGGCCTTCCTTATAGTCCAACTCTCGCAGCCATACATGACTACTGAAAGACTATTGAAAGAGGTAGTCAATCTTTAAAGGTACAATTGTGGTCTTAGGGTACTGTCTCAGTGATGATCTGGTTCTTATAGATCCACATGGGTCAATGCAGGGGTAATTCATGAGGACAACCAGATGGATTTCACCTAGAGAACTGGTGTTGAGTAGTGATGGGCATGAACTGGGAAAATGTGGTATGGTTCATGGTATGCCAGCTTCATGAACCATGAAACATCACAAATAAACCAGTTTCATTTGTGAGGTTTGTGACATGGTAGAACACCCCTCAGCATGATAGAGACACCAAACTCACAAGGGATATCCGGCTAACCCACCTCTACCTACATGCCAAGGTTGGTGAGGATTGAATTTATGGGGTTCGAGTTATGGCTCCCCCAAAGAAGGTGTCCCCAGGAAAGCATTTTCTGGGGAAATGACAAGCACAGGTTCATGAGGGTCAGGATTGTATAGAATGGATCCTGTGCAAATTAAAGATGCCAAACATGCAAGAGATCTCCAGATGACTCTCCTCTACTTGCCCTCCAAGTTTGATGAGGATTGGATTTATGGGGTCCAAGTTACAGCCCCCCAAAGAAGGTGCTCCTATGGAGGGAAAAACAGCAAAAAAGCAAGGACAACAGAAGCCATGCAGAACAGAATCGAAGTCCCAGAGAATCTCTGCAGTAGAAACTGAAGGTTGGAGGCATTTTTGCCTTACCATCCTGCTTCATCCTCATTCCCAAACGGAATGAGGATCGAAGCAGAGGGCGGGGTAAAGAAGGGGGCGGGGCTTCACCACGTGACCGCCCCGCCCCCTAGAGGTTCTCTTCCGGAGCTCCGTACCTGAGAGCTCCCCCCCGACTAGAGCCCTGTATAAAAATATCCCTCCGGGGATTTAAATAAAAAAGAATTTAGACTGCACTCTCTCAAGTGGAGAGAAGAAAGAGGATGGGGCCCCTAAAATTCTTTGGTATAATAGCTGGGCCAGTGATTTCACTTTAAACAGTCTAAGAGCAGCTGGTACATAGTGCCCTCCTTGTGACTGACAGAATTTAACTATGCTCTTTGCTGTTTTTTCTCCAGTGTCAGCTGCAGCTTTATTATGAATTGTTCTCACTCCAGAAGCTTGCAGGACTACTCCCAGATATTTAAAACTGGTGACTTGTTCTAACCTATGACCTTGGAGCTCCCAATGTCTAATCTCTGGAGTCTTTCATGACTATTTATTTATTTATTTATTCTTTAGATTTGTATCCCGCCCTCCCCAAAGGCACAGGGCGGCTATTTATTATTTTTTTAATTATTTTTTTATTATACATTTGCATGAGCTTCCTGTTTTCCTTGGAACTGACTTTGATTCTATATATAACTACTCTCACGATTGCTGAATTTGAGATTATTCACGTTCAGAACACCCACCCACCCACATACACACACACACACACCGAATAAGGAAATAGGATTCTTATCTCACTGTAGATACTAATTTTTTTATCCTCAAGCATTTCCCTTCTACTCTAATCAAGCTGATTACAATGTGCATTCTTTTTTGCATTCTTTATAACACCCCTCCCCGCTTCTGACTAGGATTAAAGGATTTAGAGATCTCCATTTCTACTGTACTTTTGACTGACAAAGGTAGCTTTAACTCTCAAAAGCTTATACCCTGAAACTCTTGTTGGGCTCTAAAGTTCTACTGGACTAAAATCCAATTCTTTTGGATGGCATCAACAGTCAACTTCCTAATATATATACATATTAGGATATATATGCATATAATATACAAACTCTTAATTATGAGGTCCATTGTCTGTTAAGGATATAAAGGGGATAGTCTGATAACACTCCAGCAGTTTATTCAACATCAGCTCTGGTGTAATTTAATTAACTTAGTTGTGTTCTTAGGCTTCTGTCCTGAAAACTAATTTTATGTTTTTATGGGACTAGTCTGTACTTCCATTACCAATAATTGAGTTTAATATTTTATGCTGTACCCATTAACATCTGCTTGTTTTATTTATCTGTGAACACAGAACATTTCACATTCTCATTCTGTTCAGAAAGTAAAAAACTCATCACAAAGAAAAGGTTACTAAAATTACACATATTCTAAATCAAAGTATCATTTTGTAAAAAATATGGTATCTGAAGCTATAAATTGAGTGAAATATAACTTCCATCCTCTTCCCCTTACTTTGAATTTATATTTTGTTGTTGTTTTGTCCTTAAACTAATGAAAATATAACAGGAAAAAACCCTGATGAAATTAGGCTATGTGGCTCTGTTTAATGAATACAAACAGGTCAATTGGTTAAGCATAACAGATTCTCTGTCAATCTTCATGGATTTCTCATCAAGAAGTAATATTTTAAAAGGTCCTACATCAGCAATTTTAAGTCCAACACATGTTGCATTAATATGGCATTGTGAGAGGCAGAACCGCATCTTTCAAAGCTGAGATATATATTGTTATTTTTTAAAAATATAATTTTCAGCAATTCTGTTTTTGAGTGAAAAGTATGACAATTTAATTAAAGTTCAAAATTTAGGGGCTGTTGGAAATCAGACATAATCCAATTACTTGTTATTCAATTAGTTCAGTTGCAAACTGTTTTACTATAATTGAGATAACCCCCCCTCTTCTTCTTCTTGGATGTTTACCATTGGTTCAAGTTATCTAGGAGTAAGTCATACTGGGATATAATTATATCAGCAATTCCCAATGAAATTAATTAACTAAATAGCACTTGATTATGAGTAATTCACTATTGCTGTATTAGTTATATTAGAGAAAGGTGAAAAATTACTTTGAAATTACTTGATATAACTGTTTCATTTGTCCTTAGCAAGGAAACACTCCCGATATCTAAACTCTGTATCTCTACTTCTATGTTTGTATTTTTCTTTATTAATTAGCTCAATCAAACTGAAATAATAAAATTACAGCTATAATATCATAAACCAATGTGTTTGAATGATAAATGGAAGGGCCTAAGCATTTTATAATGTTTAATAATTAGGAAGGAATATAGCTAGGGTTGCAAGGCCCATAACTGCATTTCCCTGAATCTGTTCATGGGAAGTGATGTCACTGGCCCTCTCTGATGCTCTAGAAATCTTCCAAATCTCTATAATAAATACCATGGAGATGGAGTCAGTTCCTGGGGTTGGTTCCTAGAGCATCACAGGGGGAGGAGTGATATCACTGACCCCCCTCATTTTTCTCCTGCTGCTCTCTGCAGTGAGAGGGCAGGGGGTGGGACCTCTGCTGTCTTTCATGAGTGGGTGTTCTGCATGACCAAAACAGCTGGCATTTCAGTTATGTCTCAGTTCTGATGGTTAGCCAATAGTTGTGCTATCTGCAAATGTTACTCATCTTTGCTGTCTTCAGGATGGGCACATGCCAAAGCAAGTGTTTCCATCTGTCAGGCACTTCTGAAAGAAATTGCCGCAGCTTAGCAAAGAAAAAGGTTGCCACCCCACTTAGGTACAGCTGTTTCCCCATTAGTTATGGCTACTACTATAAGCCTTGCTTAAGGTCTGCATGCCCCATGTGGAAGGAATGTCTATTTCTCTGTGAAAGTTGAATGACTGGCTCCCCAGGAGAGACAGAGAAATAGTAATGAATAATGTGTAGCAGCTGTAACAGAAAGCTCTGGTAATGGGATGCTCATTAGGTGTTGGCAACTGCATATTTGAAAAAGAGTCCTTGTAAAATCAAGAAAAAACAAGAGGACTTTCTGCAGCAGCAGGACAAAAGACGAAAAAAGCTGAAGATTCTATAAATTATTTTCTCTGAGAATCCATTGTTCTACACATAGTTACATGTGTAGAACAATGGATTCTCAGAATAAATCCTAAGGGGTAATATTTGGGGGGAAATATTTTATATCAGACACAGATTGCTTATTCTTATGCATACTTCAATTGCAGTCACTTTGCATAATGGGTTTTTAGTGGTTTTGTAGTGTACTTATGAATACAAAATGATGCAACATGATTGAAGTGCACATACAAAGAAAAAAACATATATTTCCTATCTAAACAGCAAAACAGTATATAAAGAAAACTGCTAGAGTGTGAAAGTAATACCGATTTTGTAAATTCTGACCCCTGAGGTTTTGCATGCAGTTCCACCATAGATTGCATATTACTTGGAATTATGTAACAAATTTAGGACTGTGTGTGTTAAGTGCTTTCACGTCACTTCTGATTTATGGTGACCCTACGAATTAATGATTAGGTGTTAGCCAAATTGCCTTAATTTCTTAATTAATATGGAGGAAGATATGATTATTAATTGGCAATAGGCAAATTAGGGAGCAAACACCATTGTATACAGAGGTCCCGCTTTTTACTGTAGCTACCAGTAAGAGACACGGAGAGTGGATTCAATATAAAATTGATATCTTTTACTGAAGGATATTTATCATTCAAACAATACACAAACGCACACACTCTTATACAGTTACTAGGAAATAAAGATAGAAAATAAGCACATTTACATATACAGGATATTTGTTGATTGTGCAATAGTTACCTGTCCTTGCTGATTGAGTTGTTTCAATGGAAGGGGGGGGGAAGAACTGGAAATAAGGGAACATGTCCTGAACCGGCAGGATAAAGCTTAGATAGGGGTCGTAGTAGAGAGAGAGTCCATGTGGTCGGGTATCACCTTTTATAAGGTGGCGAGGGGGGGCAGGTTGAGCTGGCCACATCCCCTTGTCACATCTCTTTTTAGTCCATCCCATAAAACATACTATTGGGTAAAAGGAAAGGGGGAGGAGAGCTAGGGAGTGGTCAATATTGAGAGCTAGTAACTTAATCTGGGGACTGGCACCTGGATGAAGAGGAAATGAGTCATTGGGCTAGGGCTATTGTCTCTTGATGGCCCTAGCCAGGTCATTGATGGCTGAGTGATTAGTTGCCAAGAAACCGTGTGTAAAACCTCTTGGTTACATGCAGCTTTGCAGGTAGATGGAGGGGGGAGGGGGTTGCCTGCGTGTGCCAGAGGGAGCTCCTAATGGCGTTCGGAGCTCTTTGTCCTTGTAGCCTTGGCATGGCATGGCGTTATGTAGGCTAGGGAACTGGTCCATCTCACAACAGGTAAGAGGGCAGGTAACCTTGAAGAACCACTGGAACAGCAATGCAAAAGGAAGGTTTTCTTCTTTTAGGTGTGCAGTCTCAACTGGCATCATATTGGGTCACCATGCAGTACAGTTCTTCAAGCATATCTTTGCACAGTCCATTTTTATCACTTATGAGTTATAGTCCATAAGAGAACATTAAGTGCCTTGCAGGGCAACATAGGGATTGGCACAAATGGGAAAATGCTGTTCATGTTAGTTCGTGGCTGAATCACAAATTGAACTGGGAGGTTTGTTTGTGACCCAAACCAGTTCATGGTCCCGCAAACCCCATTGTCTATTATCAAAGACGTACAAAATTCTTACAGATCTCTGCAGCACATCAATGAGGTATCAAATCGTGTGGCAGCAAGATCTAGAGAAAGAATTACTGGACTCCCACTGGTCATTGATCTGGTCGATATTATCCAACAAGTTGAGAATTTTTAATGTCCGATTTCAGTTCTTTACATTATTTTCCCACTGGTACTACACACCAGAGTACTTACATCGTATCAAGGCTACTTACTCTCCTATGTGCTGGAAGAACTGTGGGAATATCGGTGACTATTTACATTGCTGGTGGGGCTGTCCTTATATACAGAAATTTTGGGAGGAAGTGACCACTGAAATCACTGATATTACATCACAGACTCTCCCGCTTGATCCAGCCACTGTCCCTCTCCATCTGAGAGACCCCTTGATTGGGGAAGAGGTTCTTACAAATTTAATGATGGTCCTACTGGCAACAGCTAAGCTCACCATAGCTACATTCTGGAAATCAACCAAAGCCCCAAAACTGGATGCATGGAGGAACAAAGTTTGGGAACGGTTCCTTATGGACAAGATTAGCACCACACTGGTTCCTGATCTATCGGGATCTAACAAGACACAGTCCAATTTTGTAAGAACATGGTTCCCATTCCTACAATATATGTCAAACAATGATCTCCTACCACATAACTCATGCTACAGTACATGGCTTCACTTTTAACACAACTAGCTTCTCGAGACCACAGTTGTTACTGAGCATTGGTTGGTTCAATACTTTTTACTTTGGGTCAGAAGATAGAATGCTCATTAAGACACAAAGTATCTTATGTTTAAAGCTTTGTAAGTTTTAGGCTGTTAGAAATACTTTTATATATTGGTAGTTATATAAGATTGAATCTACGTTTCAATTTCCCTCCTGTTTACCTGCAATGTTATGCAAAGTTTAGTATTTTGCAATGTTATGCAAAGTTTAGTATACTGTCTAGGCTGGAGGGCACTACCATTCAAGGATACCTGCCTGGTCCTACCCATGGAACACAGGACACAAAGCATGTACTCTGAGGACAAAACTAGACATGATGGAGGCCAAAGGCCCAACCTGAGGCCATGACACTATTTTAGAAGAGAATTCAGCCATTTAAGAATTGCCACAAGGGTCTGATCCTGATCGGGTCTGGGATGAGGTGGTAATAATCTTGTTTTCTCTCGGTGTACCTTTTAAAGGGCTGAAACAGGCCCCCATGGTTGTTTTGCTATAACAGACTGACTTGGCAATTACTGTTCAGTGCATGTTGGTTATATTTGATCATTCAGTATTCTGTTTTTAAAAACAGGAAGCCAGATGCAGGCCCAGGAACAGTCAGACAGTTCCAAGGATAAGGCAGACACCAGGATTGTGTAACCTGTAGTGAGACCCTTCTTCAACATTTGGGGATGTGTGCCTTCTAGGAACTATGTGGCTCTCTTGTTTCTAGAGACATTGGACCTGGGACATTCTACATGCAAAGCAACTCCTGTATTGATGAAATTCAGTGCCTCCCCTAGATAAATACCAATAACAAAAATTTAAAAGTGGGAGAAAGCAAAAAGATGAGGAAGACTAATATGGAAAATTCACTCTGAATGAATCTACTCATAACTGGATACTGTACTTTTGTTGCACGTTTATACCTATTCATGTGTTAGATTTTCCCACATGGACAATGAATGATGAATTATTACAATAGTGTAACAGTAGCACATCATCACCATTAATATTTACAACATTTATACCCCACTTTTATGTCCTTACAAGAGCTGCCAAGATGGATAACATATATGCTAAAATTCCATTATAAATCCTTTAAAGTCAACTCCCTCCCAAACAATTTTTAAGAGTTTAAAAACACCAGTTGAATACCTACAAAACAGTTAAAATACTTATAAAACATAAAAACATTAGTAGGAAGGGGGGGGATCATTGACGGAATGCCAAATGAAACAAAGAAGTCTTTATCCACTGGTGGAAGATTGCAACAGAAGGGTCAAGATGAATCTCCTTGGGGAGAGAGTTCCCAGAGGTTTGGTGCCAGGACTGAGAAGGATATGCAGAGCAGGGACTCCATTAATGATTGTAATGGTCAGGCAGGGCAGGTTTACAAGGGATTAGGCATTCCTTCAGGTACATTGGTCCCAAACAATATAGGGCTTTGAAGGTCAAGACCAGCAACATGATTGTGTCTGGAAACAAATTGGAAGCCAGTGTCGATGGGCCAAAACTGGAGTGATATGGTCCCTGTGCTCCACTCCAGTCAACACTGCAGTGTTCTGTACCAACTGAAGTTTCTGAACACTTCTCAATTGCATCCCAATGTAGAGCACACTGCAGTAATCTCATTACTGATGTAACCAGGGCATGCACCACAGTGCCCAGATCTTTTCTGCCCGGGCTGTAGCTTGCTAATTAGTCAAAGCTGGTAAAAGGATTTCATTGAGGTCATGAAATCCTGAGCTGCTCCTGAGAAGACAGCCTCAGCATGACTGCTGAAGTCTCCCAGGACAACCAGCCTATGAGTCTAACACCATCCCTGAGCCAGCTCTGTCAGCTCAGATAGGAAGACTGTTAGGCAGCAGGGTGAGCAGTACTCCAACAGAATCCCAATATCGCAGTACCAACACTAGGTACACATATTTAACAATCTGTGGATCCAGGCTTTGTCCCCAACCTTGATGAGCCCATGAAAATTTTGGGATTTACCTGGAATTTTGAGAACAGGTAATTGGTACCACAATAAAATGGCTGACATGGGGGGGTGTCATCAATACCGAAATGGCTGCCATAAAGACAAGGTCCAATTGCAAAATGTTGGGAGGGTCTGTGATAGATGCAGCTGTTTCAAATGGGTTCTCCCTGCTGACATAAAGGTGATGTTTCCGTGACACTCCTGAATGAAGAGAAGGAAAGCCAGAACCAGCTCTTTGTTTTGGGGAAGAGATGTTTTGGGAAAGAAGCAAGTGTACACTAGAAAACACGTTGGTGAGTGTGATGGTGCCAATTGGAAATCACAATGTTTTTTCTGTAACAGACACACAACTCTGGAATCTCTAATAATGTTATGGGAATGATTTGTAGCATCTACTAAAAAAGAACATATCACAAATATACAGTTTTGCTAAAGAGGTGAAGGGAGGGAAGAGTGCTGTCCTGAGCACTACAATGATTCTTTTCCTTGAGCAATTGTGAGCTAAGTCATGTGTATTTGATCAATAATATTTGCCATGAGACACAGTCTTTAACAGTCTGGAACCACTGACTTGTTAAGCATGTACAAATTTTGTGTGTGTAGTGTGATACTGCTAAATACAAAATGTGAAGATTTTAATAAGACTGTCAGAATGTCCATCCATTTTCATACTGGATGAAATGTTAATATTCGACCTGAATTTTGTTGTTATCCAATTTCAGTGGTGCAAATAATATTGTAGAAAGTTTAGTAACATTCATGTGAATGAAAATGTTTTGAACATGTTCACTGTTCAAAATAGGTTTTATTTTGAAAATGCTCTAATTTTTCATGGAATAACTCTGCTGTATTGAACCTTTGCTTGTAACAATCTTGCATCTGTTCCTCAGTGTTCAGAGAAAGCAAAGACTCATGGAAATTTAACTTTGAAAGCACCTTCCATGGATTGCATACGGAAGACAGAGTTTTTCCCAGTTACATTTTTTCAGCTATTCTGGCAAAGTACATTCATTCAATTTTCAGTAAAAGAAATTAGGCAATGTAATATGGAGAACTTTTTAACTAAAATAAATGTCTTGAGGTGGTTGTGAGCAGATAAATCTTATGGCACTTGGGTGGCATAATAATAGATGTATGCTTGTCAGTGCAAAATTAAAATCAACTAGTGGGGGCATTAGGGGTTCACAGGCAATGTGGAAGGATCATTGCTTAATATCTGCTATTGCCTATCTTTATTTTTCGTTACCTGGGCTTTCAGTATGGGAAAAAACAGTGTATTGGTTATGATCAAACAACTTTTTGTCCATGGTGATGTTTGCTGCCTATGACACCACAGCAATTACGCAGCGGTATTTCCCAGGAGACACTCTCACCTGCTTGTTATATAAAATCAATAATGTCTAAACAAGAACTGAAAGGACATTTTAATGTGTGCTGGAGAACATTTAGACCTCCAGTGCCTTTGACAGTTTCTTGAAAAAGAATAACAAATTGTTTGGAATTAAGCTTTCAAGATACTTTCTTAGGTAAATATTTCCCGGTAGAGATTGTGAGAGAAAGAATCATGGTCATTTGTGACAAGATGTAGAAAAGGTTCAGAGCCAGTTGGTAACAGCCCACCTCATGGACATCCCTGATATAGTCAATGGGCACAGAGAGGTGTAACTATGCTTAGTATTTGTCCCAGTGAAGGCTTAAAAGGCCTTCATGGCCATTTTGGCTCAGAAAAATAGCGCATGACACCCCATGAGCCCCTGCACCATGCTCCCAAACTGATAGCACATGGGTCAGAGGCCTTGGTTCAACATGTGTGACATATTTCATCTAGTTTGGCTCTTATAGTGAGGATGATTGACTGCTGAGGTAATATAAAGTATTTTCTCTGTTACTAGTGCTGCTCATTTGTGGGATTTTGTGTGTGTGTGCACTGTTATTATTGATATCGTGCTTTACATTTTGATACATTGTAAGCTGCTTTGCCTTTCAAAAAGGAGGAATACAAATGTTTAAAACAATTAGTGTTAATTCCAGGATGGGCTCAAGCCACAAAAACACTCAACACACATTTATGAATCTTCACAGAAGAACTATGAAGCCACAATCCAACAAAGAGTTGGGTACCCTTAAGAAAATAATTGGCAAAGGAGAATCCTTACATGTCCTGGTTTTGCTGATAATTTTAGGATTTTATATGACAAACTAGATTGAGGTTAGCTAATAGTGTAGAGTTAGTTATGACCAATAAGTATAAACTGAAAATTCCTTGTGAAACCCCTGATTTGCCGGATTCTTTCTCCAATTGTGTGCTGTTTTCTGTCTTATCAGGAAATCTTCCTATCCCAGTCTTACCATACATTGTCACTGTCTGACCTTTTTTCCCCTAATGGTAGCTTTGGTAGAAGAAGCAATGACAGCCAGGTTTTATTTAGAACTGATTACCTACATCTTTATGATATCATTTTTCTGCTGCTGACATATTTTATGTCTGCCAAGGTTTAACACATGCAGAATTCTGCTGTGCAATTAAACCCACAGGAAGATTATGAAAGAGTTTATAGCACTTGCCTGGTCTGCTTGCATTCCAAATGTAAAATGTAAATGCAGTCTCCACCCTCATAGCATGGCAGCCAGAGCCTTTCACCAGTGATTGAGGAATAAAATAAAATATACAGCAAATCACTAATTTATTTCCTGCACATCGTCAAACTCAAAGATACATAATTTCTTTTGATGCTCATTGCTTCTGAATTATCCTGCTCCCCAGCTGACAGAAATGATTTCTTCCAGACACCACTGTCCCAATCTCTTTTGATCTGATCTAAGACTTTATTAAAGCTTTTCCTAGTCAATATACAAATCTGATTAGTAACAGCAGCATTTGTATGTCAGACACACAAACAATGAGTCATTTTGAGAAAATGTAACTTTAGAAAAGCATGAAAGACATTTCAAGTTTATGACCTTTAATTGAGGCAGGTTAAACTGACAAATAGTATTAAAAGCCTAATTCCTTTCTTTGAGCTGTTGGGGGATCTTTTATTTCTGTCTGTACGGACTCCAAAGGCCCATTAACACGCCATCTCATGCAATATTTACAGCGTTTCCATCAAGTGGGGCAGGCTGTTATACTAACTTAGCCCTGTGCCAAGCACAACAATGACTTACATGTCATTGAACAATAGTAAATCTGTCAACTGCCACCCTCTGGTATTACTTCAATGACTGTAAATTTATATAAAGTCAATGAGAATTTTGGACTTTCATCACAACGGAAAGAGTCAAGGTATAATCAGGCAGTGGCTTCCAGGTTCAGAACTACACAGATGCACCTATTCCATGTGTCAACCAGGCTCTGGACATTTGTTTCTGGAATCAAAAACCCCCATCCCTCCCTGGTGATGCAAGGCATATCAATTTTTTTTTAATTGAGAGATTTGAAAAGAGCTTAGGATGTGGCAGTGGTAGAAAAAGAATGTTCACAGATCAAAAGGCTGATGGTAGGTAAATTCCAATTGGGTTTGTTCTTAGTGCCCTAGATAAGTTTGATTAGTTAACTTGTAACTGCAAACATGAGAGGAATACACACACACATACATAAACCTTTATTGGCATAACAGAGAGGAATACACAGAGAAAAGCAGAACTTCATTGTTGCTATCGGCTCTCTTCATTGCTGCAATTGTCAGCCATTTTCTCCATTGCCTGTTTAAAGTCTAATACCATTCACTCCAGTAGACAAAGCTTGGGGAATTTCAGACAGGCGCTATGTCCCGGTAGGGAACCAATTCTCAACCGGGTTGTGGTCTGTCATTTCAGACAGAACCCGGTTAGGAATCGGTTCCCTACCGGGATCTAAGTGGCATTTCAGACACAGAAGCCTCTCTTCCGTATAGGAACCGGGAGGGAAGCGATTTACCTGTCAACCGCTTCCGAGGAGTCTCCCGTTCCCTCTCCCGGTTCCGATACGCTTGTTTCCCGCCTTTTTTTGCCCGCACGGGCTTTTTTTTTTAACGTTCGGCTTATAGCGATATATCGATATATCGCTATACCGGAACCTCTAAGGAGTCGCATTCCAATGGGATCGTTATTGCGACCATTTGAGGTTCTGGTATAGCGATATATCGATATATCGCTATAAGCCGAACCTTAAAAAAAAAAAAACCAATCGCCCACGCGGGAAGAAAACGGTGGGAAAACGAAGCGGTGCGTGTGTGAAACACCGAACCGCTTGTGAATCGGCTACTTTCTGGTAGGGGCAAGCCGTGTGTGAAACGGCAGCCCTGTACCGGTTCATCTGGAAACGGAAGACTCCCGGTTTAAAACCGGGAGAAAACTGGTAATGTGAAATTCCTCCTTGTTTACAGAGCCATTCCTTGCCTCCTGATTATTGGCTGAGATGCCTGAGCTAGCCCTGCTCCCAGCTGAACCTCGTGCTCTGTCCTCTATATGCGCAATCTCTGCCTCCATTTTCAATAGGTCAGGGAACAAAATTTAACTTAAGCCCCATTAATCTGTTCAGTACAGAGATGGAGTTTTAATCAATTCTTTAGCCAAATTCTGGTTCCAGGCCAAGAAATGAGAAGCCAGAGATATGGGAACGTGGAGATAGAGCGGGCAACAAATCCCCAGTCAGATTTTGGTACTCATTTTTTAGCGTCACAAACCCAGCAAATACATTATGAAGCAGAAATGCAACATGGGATTGGAATGAGAAGTTACAGATGTTTGTGGTGGTAGGCTCCCAGTATGCCCAACTATGACATCTGAAAAGGGCTTAAAGAATGCATACTGTGACTCTGATCACCAGCAAGCTCTTGCCCTAGATCCTATCCTTCCATACAGAGTAAAGTGTGAGATAAATTCATTTCTCTCTCATCTTATCAGCTCCCTGAATAGGTAGAACTGGACCTACTCTGCATCTATCTGGGTTTTTTTTTTCTCTTTAGTGCTTGAGGATGTCAACCAATTTTAAGTATTAGAGATAAAAACCAGGAACTGTTGGTATTGAAGCATTTGAGAAGCAAAGAGGTTGGAAGCGTGATTTGATAGCCGGGGTATTTCATTTGTGTTTCCCGCTTTCACAGCAATCCTTTACTGTACATCCAACATGGAGAAGGCAGGAGCCAAATTGTAAACCTTTCTGTTGTCCCACATTTCCTAACCCGAAAGAGTGACTGACATAATAGTTTTGTATTTATATGATGCTTTGCACTGGAAGTACATTTTATTAGAATCCCTCGCTAGTAGCAGAAGGGTCCTTGCTTTGCTAATTGGCTCATCCATACAAGTGTCAGTGGTAGTATTCTCAGTGATCTGATCAATCGACAAATACAATGCATTTAACCACCTGTGTGCCCCTTTCCAACTATTTAAAAATAGGATGCTCTTCTAAAAGCATTTTTTTAAATTAAAAGTGATCAATAACATATAAAGGGATTCCAGGGAATTTAATTTATTTTCAGATATTTAAAAATAGTACTGCCATTTGAAAAGGGAGTGGGATCAGTGAAATGCAAATTACAAGTGATTGTCTGTTCCGGTATTTTTTAAAATTCAGCATACAATTGGTTTTTGAGTGCTACCAAAACCATATGCTACTTTAATTTATGTTTGGTGTAGTGGTTAAGTGCCAGTTTGGTGTAGTGGTTAAGTGCGCAGACTCTAATCTGGGAGAACCAGGTTTGATTCCCGACTCCTCCACTTGCACCTGGCTGGATGGCCTTGAGCAAGCTGTAGTTCTGATAAGAGCTGTTCTTGAAAAAGAGCAGTTTCTGTCAGAGCTCTCTCAGCCTCACCTACCTCACAGGTTGTCTGTTGCGAGGAGGGGAAGGTAAAGGAGTTTGTAAGCCGCTCTGAGACATCCAATCTCTTCTTCTTCTTCTTCTTCTTAGAGATCCCTTGCCCTGTTTACAATCTCTTTATTTACTTCTGTTAGAGCTTGGGAAAATGTTAATGCAACTTGATTGGCCTCAATTAACTCATTTAATTTCACTCAGCAATTTCTTAATCTGCCCCCCACCCAGCTAACATTGGGCTGAAAATTATTGCCAGTGAACGTGTTGTGATCTGGACTGTTATGGCAAATGGTGAAATAAATAAAATACTCACAATAGGCATTTATTTGAAGAGCAACTTGTGTTCCAATCATGGATGTTAAAAGTGGTAGGGATGCTATTAGAGCAATGAAGGATGCATTAGCTTAGTGACAATTCTGCACTTTAAATTGGCCATGACAATGTTGCTGCAACAGGTCAGCAAATCTCTCTGCATGTTCTGTGGCTGCAGAGAGATGAGATGGCAAGAGGCTGCTTTTGAAGCTCCAAGTTGTCAAAATCTGGGGAAAAATAACATTCTAATGAGCCTTCATTTCTTATTCCACTAGAGCTGTCTTAAAGCAAAACAGAACTCAACCAAGTGTGTGTTCAAGAAGCCTGGTTTTTTCACCCTAAAACACTAGATGAATATAAATGCTTCCTTTTCTTTCCCAAGTCTTAACTTTTCCTTTTTAAAATATTATCATGTTGAAAAGAGGTTTGGTAAGAAGATACTATGCCTAGTGTCTGGTCAAGATAACACTTACCAAGCATATTTAATGTTTAATTGACAGCCAGGACAGAATTTCATCAGAACTTAAGTCTGATTGCTTATTTCTCCACCAACAGTAATGATCTCACATATGATGTCATGGAAACCGAGCTCAAGCCTGTAATCTGCTTGAACCAGCGACAGATTTGTAGAGCCCTTTTTTACTTGCATTGATTGACTCAAGTATGACATCACTGGTTACAATTTATGTTCATTTAGCCGCACTGTGTAAAAAGGGGTTTTTCTCCCATCGACTCAAAGCACACACACACATGTATCTTCACTTTTTGCCTTTGATTGAGTAGGCTTTTTGCCTTTGAAAACTTGTACCATAATCATTATGGTGCCACCAGATATTTCATTGTTTTTACTGTATTAGGGCTGCCAAGCCGTGGCGGGGGATCTGTGCGTCTTCACAGGATCCCTGCCACGGAGGGACAGCGATACGCATTACACTGCCATCACCAGGATGTGACGCTATGCGTCACTCTGGCAACGGGGCTGTTTGGAGTCCCATTGCCCCTGGCGATGGAGGTGCAATGCGTATCGCTGTCCCCCCGCGGCAGGGATCCTGTGAAGACACATGGATCCCCCGCCACGGCTTGGCAGCCCTATACTGTATAGTGGTTTTTAAATAGGGATGAGCATGAATCACTCATGAACTAAAGTTTGTCACAAATTTTGGCTGGTTTGTGGTTCATGGACAGATGTCCATGGTGGGGCAACCAGTATAAACATTCCATGAACTTTCATGGTGGTTCATGGCAGTTAGTGAATGGATACATTTCCAGACAGACTACAAGCACTACTGATTGTCAATAATATTTCCCATTCTGCTCTATGGGATCAGAATGCTATATATCAGCTCAGCTCCACAGCTTCTCCTCTGTTGATTATTGGCAGTTAGACAGAGAGGGAGGAAACTTGTTAAAAGCAGAGCACATGCATCATTTATTCCTGATTGTGAATGTGAACACCTCTGCTGAATGTCTTGGCTGAGGACCCACATTTTATACCCACCTTTTTGTGAACTACTTTCCCTTACTGGTGTTTGGATGTTAGGTTGACTCAGGGCTCTGAGCCACCCTTTCTCTCAGCTCACACCAAGCAGAGGGGCTTAGCTATTGGGTGCCTTGGCTGAGGACCCACATTTTATACCCACCTTTTTGTGAACTACTTTCCCTTACTGGTGTTTGGATGTTAGGTTGACTCAGGGCTCTGAGCCACCTTGTTTCTCTGCTCATGCCATCTACCTCAGGTGAGGACCCATGTTTTATACCCTCCTGACTGTGACATTCTCTCCCCTGCTGGGGTTTGGGTGTTAGATGGACTCAGAACTGTGAGCCACCCCATCTCTCTGCTCACACTAAGCAGTGGGGCTTAGGTACTGGGTGCCTTGGCTGAGGACCAAATTGTCATGAGTCAGCAAGAGCGGGGACTCCTCAGAAGAACAGAAGCCCCGTGTAGCCAGCTCTGAGTCAGCAGAAGCCGGCAAGCAGGAAGATGAGATACAGGCTTGTCAGGATTTACAGCCAACAGCTGGTGCAGAGCCACTGACACACTCCAGTCCTGATTCAACAGGTGAAACTTAGTTGAATGTTTCCAGCCTTCCAGTATCACTCACACTCTTAAAGTGCTGCAGAGAGAGGCTACGAACAGAACTACAGGAGAGATGATAAAATGCATGCAGTCTAGTCCGATGCCAGCTACTTGAGTAGTTGCAGGATTACTCTGGAGCAGCTGGCTGTAAGCCTGACCCTTAATCATATGGCTATAAAAACCAGCCAAGGGAGGCTGTTAGGTGCAGAAGCAATATGTTGAAATCTCTCTGACTTGGTAACCACTGTCTCTCTGCTCATGATGAGTGGTGGGGCTTAGCTACTGGGTGCCTTAGCTGAGGACATACATTTTATACTTTCCATTTTTTTTAAAAAACGTTTTTTTATTGATTTTCATATATACATAGCCATTTGTATACAAACATTTTAGAGTCTTATTTTCTAACCATTTATAAAGTCCCGACAATCTATTTAGGAAAACTTCTTCATTTCCCCCCAGTAACATTAAACTTAATCTATCAATTTCAGCTACTCCCATCAATTTCTCTATTACTTCGTCTCTTTTGGGGTAGCTATCTTGTTTCCAATGTTTTGCCCACAGTATTCTTGCCGTTGTTATTATGTATAGTATTAAGTATTAAATATTTTTCATTACATTTTATACTTTCCCGATAGTGAACTTCTCTCTCCTGCTGGGGTCTTTGTGTTAGGTGGACTCAGGACTCTGAGCCACCCTTTGTTTCTGCTCACACTGAGTAGAGGGGCTTACCTACTGGGTGCTTTGGCTGAGAATCCATATAATATACCCTCCTGATTGTGAGCTCCTCTCCCCTGCTGGGGTTTGGGTGTTAGGTGGATTCCAGGCTCTGAACCACCCTGTCTCTGCTCATGTTGAACAGAGGGGCTTACCTACTTGGTGCATCAGCTGAGGACCCACATTTTATACTCTCCTGATAGTGAACTCCTCTCCCCTGCTACGGTTTGGGTGTTAGGTGGACATGAGATGTCGGGCCACATGACAGTCTTGCATGACTATGGGATTCGTTTCGGTGGGCTCAGAGGACTTGGTGTGGTCCTCCCTCACCATCCCCTCTGCTGAATATTTCACCATTGCACACCTGGCATCCCTGCTGCTGACCGTCTTGTTCACTACTGCCAACCAGTAGTGGGACTTCTCCCAGTTTGGGCTATTTGATGAAAAGTTGCTGGGATGTGGCTTCTTGTCCCCCCCCCCCCGCCTCTTCCACCCATTGTTCCCTCTGGCAACATCTGTTGGCCTGTAGCAGAGCTCATGTTTCCATTGCAAGAACTCTGCATTTAGGAAAGCAATGCTGCCTATTATTAGGGGGTCCAGGCTATACAGTCCAGCTTCAACTCCCTTTTTTTGCAGAGTGGATGCAACCTGGTGGTGATGCCTACCCAAAACCCTCTGTCAAGGCACTGACCCATGGTAGAACATTCGGTTCTAGTGCAGAGGCCAGCGCATAGTCCAGCCTTTGAATCAGGGGGATGACTTGCCCCAGGCTGGCCATATGGCCACAGGACATGCCAGTGGTGTCCTGGAAGGGCTTGAGGACATGCACCATTTGGGAGAGGGTCATCCAGTTGTTGGACCTGATGCTTGGCTCCTCTTCCCCATGTAGGATAGTCATGGAGGAGATAACATCCCATGGGGAATTCTTCTGCTCCACCAAATGCACAATCATGGAGTAGGTGAAGTTCCTCATCCCCCTCCCCCTGCCTCTTGTGCAGCAGACAGGGAAACTTGATGCTGTGCTGGAAATGGGCAGCCAGGTGCCAGCAGGTCTTGAGCAAGGGCCACATCTCCAGAGGGGGGCAGTACTCCCCAGCCCCAGAGCATCCTTCACCACCAGATGTAGCATGTACAGCAGGCAGACAATGCCCTTGAGATGCACACTCTTCACCTCTGCCAGCATGTTAGTGCCAGCATCCATGACCATGTAGCCACAGATGATGTTCCTGCCATCATCCACCCACTCTCTCAGGCTTCTCTGTATCACACAGTGGTGATGTTTTTGTGCCATGTGGTCTGCATCCATCCCCTGCACATGGACCAAAATCCATGTGGCAGGACAGTCCCTTCCTGGGTCCTGGGTTGTGCCCCAACAATCCTGCTGGCTGTTCCAGAGGTCTGCGTTGAAGTGCATGGTTCTGCCTTGTGTTCTGGAGAGCTGAGCCTTGACCATCATCACTGCAGCTAGTGAAAGGCTATGTCCTCCATGAAGAAGAAGGGTTGGCCATCCACAGCAATCATTTTGCTGATGACGAGGCAAGTGACTGCTTCCTGGGCCCTCCACATATCCCTTTTGACCTATTGGAGGGTAGCCCACCTTGATGCCCCACCCATGGCAGCCCGAGTGTGGGGAGCCTTTCTTGGAGGGGCCTCCTGCTCCTCCTCCGCTTCTTTCTGCTGAGAGGGAGTAGGCCTCTTTTCCTTCTGCTGGCCTCCACTCTTTC
>NW_015159718.1:1342830-1352380 GCF_001447785.1 Gekko japonicus
CTCTTTCCTCCATCAGCAATATTTATTTATTTTATTTATTTTATTAGATTTTTACCCCGCCCTCCCAGCAAGGCTGACTCAGGGCGGCTTACACAGCGATATAGTCATGTGCACCCATTGCAGTACAAGTGTTTGGGGTTTGCACCCTTCCAGACATGAGTGTGGCATACCTGGCACTCTGCTGCACAGGGGTCACTGGGGAGGGTGTGAAAATGTTTCCAAACAGTGGGCTCCCCCCCCCCAATCACTGCTGTCAGACTCCTCTTCTCATAAGAGTGTTAGCGACTGCTGGTGTCTCTGGGCAGCTCTAACAACTCTTTTGCCTCTGTTGGGAGCCCCAGGAACAGATCAGGGGAAAGAGGCTCCAAGACCCCTGGTGATGCCCTGCTATGGTTGGATTCCAGTGGGCTAGCAGAATGGGTTTGGTGCTAGGGGATGGGTGCCTGTGGTATGCAGGTGATGGAGGACTTCTCCCCACAATAAGCACCCTTTACACCCACTTTCACCTTCATGGCACACAGAGGTGTTCAGGAATTTGAAGCAAGCAGAGGAATGGCTTTGAACACTTCATAATGCATAAACCATATTTTGTAGTACTGGGAGCAACCCTGAATGCTTGCTTCAAAAGCCACTTTTCTGCTCTCTTCAAAAGCCATTCCTCTGTTTCCCTTTTTTGTGTGGTGTGGCTAGGGTGCCTGCCAAGCTGTTGTGGGGTTACTTTGGGGAGCCCATTGTAACTCTGGGGAATGTCTACCTGTCTGTCATTCAGAACCTGCCTTTGGAGTCAGGGGAGGGGGCTGCAAGGGTAGGGGGCATGCTTGGCTTTCTTCCAGTGTCTGGTGGGAGGGGTCTGCCAAGGTGAATTTTTTCTGTGAGTTTGGTGTTGTAGGACAAGAGACCAAGTGGATTTGATTTCTGAATGTAATTTTTGATATTTTCTTTGCTATATATATTGATAGTTGTCACTGTGTCTTATTAAGAGTCTGATCAGACCCTAGCATTTAACCCAGGAAAGAAGAGATTTAGAATAGAATATAGATATGTATACTTGTATTTTATGATGGTATTTCTTTTCTTATGAAGTTAGATTTTGAGAAGTATTATTAAGTGTTAGAAGCCTTTAGATTTAATTAGACAACAACAGAATAGAATGTGCATTTGGAAGCTACAGGCCTCTCTGCTGACAGGCACCCAAGGCCAAAGCTATGTGAAGGAAACGGTTTGAATGTTTCCAAAATAATAATTCCCTTTGTAAAAGCATGGCAGATGGTCCCGGGAATCCTGCCAAGAGCTATGTTTAATGAGAGCCATTTCTCCTTATCAGACTCTTTTCCAGAGTTGGGCAGGGGCAAACAAGCCCTGAACGAGGCCAGAGGAAGACCCAGTGTTCTCCAAAGTTCCTCATTGTTCTGAGACCAGATAAACAGACATTCTTGACCACTGTAGAGGTCAATAGGAAGGTGCAGAGTAGGGGTGGGCAAAAAATAAATACATTCAGTTCGATTCTGATTCGGCTGAATTGGGCAGTATCAATTTTGGCTGGCAGAAAGACTCCTGCATGTCAATTTTGGCAGTAGAGCCCATTTGGGAGTCTTTCGGCCAGCCGAAAGTCAATTTTGGCCCCATTATCTCCTATGGGCCATTGAGGTGAATGGCAAAAACATTGGGAATAGTCTAGGGGATGGAGGAGAGGTAGTTTGAGGGAGAGGCTCCAAACTCACAGGGTAGCTGCTGGAGCCTCTCCCCAAGATACCCACCACGTTTCAAGAACATTGGACCAGGGGGTCCAATTTTATGGGCCCCCAAATAGGTTGCCCCTATCCCTTCCATTGTTGTCTATGGTGGGGGAAAAAGTTACTTTCAGGTAAATAGGATACTTGTTTATCTGTTGATATAGCCATTTGCAGAAAGTTGTCTAATCAGAAGCCTAATTTGAGAATGTACAGCTAATCCTGAACAGCTAATTGCCAGTAATTTAATGTTCTCTTCCATGTGCATCACATATGCCTACAAGAAATTTCACACACTGTCCTGCTGCTTAATTACCTGATTTTAGTTGTCTTTAGATTAATCTGTTTTGACTAAATGATTTTGCATTATTGACAAAGTTGGTCCCACCTTCCAGATTGCTCTTTGGTACATCAAATCTAATAAAAATAAAAGAGGTTAATTGGAGGCTTCCTAGAGGGATACTCCAAGGCTATTCATTCACTTTCCTCTTCATTAACCTCTGTACCAGAGGAAAATTGACCACATTATCCTGCTTTACATATGTTCTTTACCTATTCCTTGGTTATGCACTATTGTCCCCAGATTCATATAAGATGGCTATTTTAAATGTTTCTTCCAAAAGAATTTTAAATTTTGGACTTCCTTATGGATTCCAAGACTGCCATGTACACATCCATGTTCAAAATGAGCTTTATTGTGCATAGCCTAATATATTAATTTTAATGGAACTAGCAAGGCAAAGTGTACACTGATATACTACTTTGAAGACTGGGAGCACATAGTCCATACAGTTAAGTCTAAAATAGCTATGTGGAGCTTTAGTTCTAGGAGAAACCAAAGATTGGCATAGGGATGTGCGAAAAAATTCCTTTTTTTTTTTTTTTTTGGCTTGGTATATATTGGACCTTAAAAATATTGGTATTCCTGATATTTCCAAATTTGAAATACAGATATGGTATTTTGATTCATTGGGGGGGGGGGTTCTGAATTTTTCGGGTCCATTATTCTCTCAGGTGAAATTTTTGAGGTGGCAGGGTATCTGTATTTAAAGGTAAACTAAAGCTGCAGTAGAGCTGCTGGTGTTGATCCTTTAAATAAGCCCCAATTTCAAGTACATTGAACCAAGGAGTTCAATTCTCTGGGTCCCTGAAGAGGGTGCCCCCAACTGACCTCCATTATTCCCTATGCAGGGGAGGTAAAAACCCCTCCAAGCTGCTTCCAGGGCAAAAGCCATGCCTGCAAATAGCAATCACTGGTCAAATATCTCCCATGGAAGAACCAACAACAAGCCCAACAGAACTACTGCAGAACCCAGTAATCCCAGTAGAACTACAAGCCAGTGTGCTAAGCCAAGAAGAACCAAATCAAACCAGAGAACCTCTGCAGTGGAAACTCAAGGTGTGTGTGTGTGGGTGGGGGGTACTTTTGGAAGCCCAACAGAACTAATGATAATGTGCAGAAGCTCTGCAGAACCCAGTCCCAGTGTGGCAGTGCAAGCCCAAAAGAACCCAAGTCAAACAAGAGAATCAAAGCAGAACAAATCCAAATGTGTGTGTGTGGGGGGTGGGTTGCAAGCCCAACAGAACAAATGGCAATGTACAGATGCCTAGCAGAACTCAGAGCTAATGTGGCAGTGCAAGCTCAACAGGACTAATATGAAACCACAGCAGAACAAATCCAAGCAGGGGAGGGGTTGCAAGCACTGTGCAACACTGAAAAACCTGCTAATGGGATACAAAGAAAAAATAAAAACATCTTGAAACTTATGAACACACACAAACAACCCTGCAAGCCCAAAAAATTCCCCAAGAGACATGGAAACAAATGGAAGGAAGGAAGGAAGGAAGGAAGGAAGGAAGGAAGGAAGGAAGGAAGGAAACTAGGAGTTTGCAAATGCTGGCTTACAATCTTTCGGGTTAATCCTGAATATTTTGGGGATTGGGGGGGGCAATGTTTTGGTACCCCCCCAACATTTCAGGATATATTTGGGATACTGAATATACCTGTAAAATACCAATTTGGTATTTTGGTTATATTTTTGGTTTGATATATCCAAATGCAAACTCTGGCAGGTCCTTAAAGAGATGGGAGTACCAGACCACCTCACATGTCTCCTGAAAAACCAGTATAAGGGTCAAGAAGCAACAGTTAGAACCGGATATGGAACAACTGATTGGTTTAGCATAGGAAAAGGTGTATGACAAGGATGCATATTGTCACCTTGCTTATTTAATATATGTGCAGAGTACATCATGCAAAATGCTGGCCTGGATGAATCACAAGCGGGAATTAAGATTGCTGGGGAAAAGATCAACAACCTCAGATAGGCAGACGATACCACTCTAATGGCAGAAAGTGAAGAGGACCTTAAGAGCCTCTTGCTCATGGTAAAAGAGGAGAGCGCAAAAGTGGGCTTGAAGCTCAACATCAAAAAAACTAAGATCATGGCATCCAGCCCCATCACTCCTTGGCAAATAGAAGGGGAAGTCGTGGAAGTAGTGACAGACTTCACGTTCCTGGGATCCCAGATCACCACAGACTGTGACAGCAGCCATGAAATTAAAAGACGCCTGCTCCTTGGGAGGAAATCAATGGTGAACCTAAACAGTATGATAAAAAGTAGAGACATCACCCTGCCAACAAAAGTCCGCATGATCAAAGCAATGGTATTCCCTGTAGTCATGTATGGCTGCGAGAGTTGGACTATAAGGAAGGCCGAGCGCCGAAGAATAGATTATTTTGAACTATGGTGCTGGAGAAGACTCTTGAGAGTCTCTTGGACTGCAAGAAGATCAAATCAGTCAATCCTAAAAGAAATCAACCCTGACTGTTCCCTGGAAGGCCAGATAATGAAACTGAAGCTCAAATACTTTGGCCACCAAATGAGAAGGGAGCACTCCCTGGAGAAGACCCTGATGCTGGGAAAGACTGAAGGTCAAAGAAGACGGGGACGGCAAAGGATGAGATGGTTAGACAGTGTCATAGATGTAACGAACATGAAGTTGAGCAAACTTCAGAGGACGGCGGCAGGACAGAAGGCCTGGCGTGATCTGGTCCATGGGGTCGCGAAGAGTCGGACTCGACTGTGAGACTGAACAACAACAAGACTAGCATGTAAACCTGGAAGAATAAATTATACTCAAGAACAACTATTAAAGGTTTGCAAAGTCTGAAAAAAAGCAAACAACCCACCATACAACAACTGGGTATTTTGGTGCAGTTTTAATTCCAAAAAGGTTCCCCAATTGCATCTCTCCTTACATATAATTCTGTTTTTGTGTGGCAACGTTCCATGCACTCCCTCAGCCATTGGCCCATCAGCCGCTACTCAAGAGTACTTGCGTGCCATTGGCCGGGTGCTGGGTTTGCTCCTCTTCCCCGCCCACTTCCCCTTCAGCCACTGTGCCCTATCAGAATTACTGGCAAACAGCTTTCTGTCATGACAAAGACACTTTTCCTGCTTGTCTCCTGTATGGGACTAACTTTCCCTTCAGTGGCTGGTATTTCTGGCCACTTTGTGACACAGGGTGTTGGACTGGATGGGCCTTTGTCCTGATCCAACATTGGTGTCTCTTATGTTCTTATGGCTGTTGGTAGGTGTAACAAAATGGCAGTTATCTGTGTTTGTAAGATGGCTATGGTTCTTTGTTTAAAATATTCCCCCATAAGGTTTAATTGAGCTGTAGTTCCAAAGAGGGGCCTGCAGGGGTATCACTCACTGTGTTGAATGGGGCTTCCTTATCTGCTGGCCTACAGTTCCCAGCTGCCCCAAGGCAAAAAAATGCGGAAAAACAGGGACTTTCCCAACGGGTGGGGTGGCATCAATATAGACTGCAGTCCATCCAGGGAGGAGGCAGTCTTCATCCCTGGGAGACAGCAGAAATCCAGTCATTCCACAGTCGGCTGGACTGGGGAATGAATGGAAGTTTCCCTGCTCTCTTGGGCAAGAGACAGAGGCTGAAGTACAACCAGAGGCCAGTCCAAGGTGAGATCCTATCCTGAGCCCACAACCTCCAGAGGTAGAGAGTATTGTGTGTAGGGAAGAGGATTGTGTTTAACCCCTGTTGATTTATGTCCTGTTGGTTCATAGTGTGTGCTTACTCCTACAGTATGTGTGTGCTCCATAACTGTGTAAATAGTGAAATAAAGGGCCTAATAATCTGTGTTATGCTCTGACCACATTGTCTACCCAGCTCTGCACAATACCAGAGGGAGGGGGTAGCCCAGGGAAGCAAGGAAAGGCCAGACCCTTTGGTTGCCAACTTTCCAGGGATCCCCCAAAGATTGGGGATTCCATCTCCAAATAGGGAGATTCAGCCAGAGGGGTCTCACTGTCCCTCTAAAAAGGCAGTGATGATTCCGTGAGTGGTGGCAGCAAATTTAATGAGTGAGATACACCCATGGGACAACGGTAGGAAGCAAACAGATGAGTTGTAAACTGGAGCCCGTTTCACCACAGTAGGCAACCAAGCTTGGTTCACACAAAGGAAGGAAACCCTTCACAGGCCTTTGTGAGGAACTTATTGGGGCCAGTCCTGACTAGGGTTGCCAGCTCAAAGAAGGAAGATTCCTGGAGATTTTCTGGTAGAGTCTATGGAAGCCAGGGTTTGGGGAGGGGAGAGGCCTCCACTGAACAGAATACCATACAGCCCAACTTCCAAAACAGTTATTTTCTCTGGGGAGGAGAGATCTGTTGTCTGGAGTTCAGATGTGATACCTGGCGATCTTCAGGCTCCACCTGGAGGTTGGCTACCCTAGGTGTAGCAGTCAGTGCTTCAGAGCAGGGTCTGCTAGATCTGGGTTCTTGCTGTAGAAGCTGAGTTTGTGATGTTGAACCACTCACAGACTTTTGGCCTAACCTACCTCACAGGATTGTTGTGCAAGTCACAAGGGGGAGAGGAGAATGATGTAAGCTGCTTTGGTCCCCAATGCAGAGAAAAACTACTTTTCCTCCTGGGAAATCATTGTTGTCAAACTCCAGGTGAAGGCTGGAGAGCACTCAGAATTACAACTGCTCTCCAGATGGCAGAGATCAGTTCCCCTGGAGAAAATGGTGGACTCTGTGGCAGTCAGGGCTTAAGAGCATGGAAGAGGCTGCAGGTGTGTGTGTGGGGGGAAATGTAAAGCTGAAGAGTGAAGGAGAAATAAAGGTAGGTTGATGATTGGCTGGGAAGGAGATAGGGTTGCCAACTCCTGGTGGGAAATTCCTGGAGATTTGAGGGATGAAACCTGGAGAGGGTGAGGTTTTAGGAGGGGTGGGACCTCAGACAGGTACAATGCCATAGACTCCAGCCTCCCAACGAGCCATTCCCTCCTGCGGAACCACTGTTGCTAATCTCCAGGTGAGGGGTGGAGATCACTCAGAATTACAACTGATCTCCAGGAGGGAGGAGGGAGGAGATGGAAAGTTGAAACCAGAGGGGCAGATAATGGCAGGTTGATAGCTGGTAAGGAGATAGGGTTGCCAACTCCATGTTGGGAAATTCATGGAGTTTGAGGGGTGGAGCCTGGAGAGGGTAAGGTTTGAGGAGGGGTGGGACCTCAGACAGGTATAATGCCATAGACTCCACCCTCCAAACCACCCATTTCCTCCTGGGTAATAATTGTTGCCAATCTCTAGGTGAGGTCTGGAGAGCACTCAAAATTACAACTGCTCTTCAGGTAGCAGAGATCAGTTCCTCTGGAGAAAATGGTGGACTCTGTGTCATTATACCCTGCTGAGGTCGCCACAGCACATTGACACTGAGTGTCCAAGACCTTGGCACTCTCCCAGAGCCTCTTTCTAGAGCTTATTGTATTTATTTCCACAAAAGGCCTTATTCCTAGTCTTAAAATAATAATTGTTTATTTCAATTCAAAACAAAATTATAATTCGCTTGCTATAGTGAGAAGGAGATGGGAGGAACTCAGGCAAACTTTCAAAAACAGCTTTCTTAACCATTCTATGCTGGGTAACTGCTAGCATTCTTGCTATACTAAGCTATGGCTAAAAACCAGACAAGCTCACATGTGATTTTTTAAAAAAAGATTCTATTGTTTTTCAGTGATATTTCTGATAGCTGGATTCATCTCTCCAAATACATTTGTGTTAGACTTGGTGATCTGGCTGTTTTTCAGGAACAGAAAAAGAGAAACTTCTGATAGGAACATGATCAGTGTGAGGCACCATTTTTTTTTAACAGTTTTATTAGGATATATCAATGTCAAACCTTACTTCATCTTACAAACTGTCTTATACCCTTTTCTCCTAATATCCCTCCCCCTTCTGACTTTCCGCAGTGCTCCAACCTCCATTCCAAGTCTTATATATTTTCTCTTTTCCCCATTTTTCAATAATAAAACTCTACAGGTAACATTTTTAACTAATGCTCTTATATGTTCTTATATGTTTAAACTTACTCTTAGTATCCTTCTATCTTCAGTAGTTACCAAAGCAAAATAAATTATTTTTCACATCCCAATATTTCTCTAAATATGCTTTAAAGTCTTTCCAATCTGCAAAGAATTCTTCTGCTTCTTGATTCTTAAGTTTTCTTGTCATTTTGTCCATTTCAACCATAAAGAGTAACTTTTTAAACCACTCCCAAATCTCAGGACTTCTTTCTTGTTTCCAGCATTGAGCATATGTCATTCTAGCAGTTGTGATCATATACCACATTAAAGTCCTTTTTGCAATGTTGACTTCTTCCATTTTAAGTCCCAGAAGTAGCATTTCAGGTTCCTTCTTGATTTTACATTTCATAATTTTCTCCATCTCTATGTGGACCTCAGTCCAAAAGTTTTTTGCTTTTTCACAAGTCCACCACATATGGTAAAGAGAGCCCTCTATTCTTTTACATTTCCAACATTTGTTTGACATATTACTACTTATATTTGCTATCTTTTTTGGTGTCATATACCATCTATACATCATCTTATAGCAATTTTCTTTTATATTATTACATGTTGAAATTTTCATTGCATTTTTCCATAAAAATTCCCAAGATGACATATATATTTCCTTATTCATATTAACTGCCCATTTTATCATCTGCTCCTTAATTGTTTCATCCTCTGTATACCATTTTAGCAATACCTTATACATTTTAGATATCATCTTTTTACCCCCTTCCAACCACAAATGTTTAGTTTCATTACATTTTTTCCTGAACCCAAAGTCTTTTTTGTCAGTTTTGAACAAATCATAAATCTGTCTATATTGTAACCAACCATAATTAAAGTCCAATTCCACTTCTGCTTTCGTGTCAAACGTCTTTCCAACAGGTTTCAAAATGTCTCTGTATTGTAAACAATCCTCTCCTTTGTAACTCGAATAAGTCTTAATTAACTCTGCTGGTACTATCCAAAGTGGTCTCTCCTCTGAAAAATACCTTCCATATTTGGTCCCTGTATCAAATAGCGTTCTTCTAATATAATGGTGCTTAAACAAATTGTCCATTTTTGTTTTCCCATACCATAGGTATGCGTGCCATCCAAATTTACAGTTATGCCCTTCCAAGGCCAACAATTTTCTATTGTCTAAGGTAATCCATTGTTCCAACCATGTTAAGCATACCGCATCGTGATACAATCTAAAGTTCGGTAATTGAAATCCACCTCTTTCTTTTGCATCACATAAGATCTTCATCTTAATCCTTGGTTTTTTTTCCAGCCCATACAAATTTTGATACCTCTTTCTGCCAAGAATTTAAAATCTTTGAGTCTTTCATTATTGGAATAGTCTGAAATAAAAACATCAACTGTAGTAAAATTTTCATTTTAACCACCGATATTCTACCCATTAATGACAAGTTTAGTGTGTTCCATTTTTTAATGTCCT
>NW_015159718.1:1352392-1380708 GCF_001447785.1 Gekko japonicus
CTGAACTTGAAACCAAAGTTTGTCATAATTATTCTTAAAGAGATCTATAGTCTTCATTGTCAAATCAATACCTAGATATCACCTTGGATTTATTTTTATTTACATAAAATCCCGCTAAATCTCCAAATTCTTGTATTTTTTTTATAAGCAACGGTAGTTTTCATATAGGATCTTCTACCAAAAACATTACATCATCTACAAAGGCTCTGTATTTATAGGAAAAACATTTATTAGTTAATCCTTTAATTTCTTTGTCTTCTCTGATCCATCCAAGCAATACTTCTAAGATCCATATAAATAATAACGGGGACAAAGGACACCCTTGTCTCGTCCCCTTTTGAACTTTAAAATGGTCTGTCACCTCTGTATGTATTATTAGTGCAGCTTTTTGCTCCAAATAAATTGCCTTAATTATATTTGTAAATGACTCTCCAATGTCCATTTTTTCTATAACTTGAAACATTAAGTCCCAATTTAAGTTATCAAAAGCTTTTTCTGCATCAACAAAGAAGAAACCAACCTCTTTTTCTGGATGTTTATGATAATACTCAATTGCGTCAACCACCATTCTAATGTTATCCTTTATTTGTCTATTTGGTAAGAAACCTGCTTGTTCTTCTTCAATAAAATCCTTCAAGTAAGTCTTTAATCTTTCTGAAATAATTTTAGCAAATAACTTATAGTCATTATTCAAAAGAGAGATTGGTCTATAATTTTTCACATTTGTTAAGTCCTGTTCTTCTTTTGGTATAAGCGATATAGTAGCTTCTTTCCACGATTCTGGTATTTTCCTTGTTGATCTTATTTCATTTGTCAAGAGTTCAAAAATTGGGGTTAGCTCTTCTTTTAGTTTCTTATAAAACTTTACTGTAAATCTGTCTGGTCCTGGAGCTTTCCCTAACTTTTCCTCCTCAATCACCTTATAAATCTCTTCTTCCGAAATTGGGCTATTTAACGTTTTCTTAACATCCTCTGAAATCTTTGGCATCTCCAATTTTTCCAGATATTTTTGAACTTTTCCCTGATCTACTGACTTCTTTTGAAATAGCTTTGCGTAATATTTTAAAAACGCTCTTTTAATTCCATTATTATCCACAATTTCTTTGTCTCCTATTATTTTATTTATTACTTTACTTTCTCTTCGTTTTTTCAATTGCCACGCCAAAGTTTCCCTGGCTTGTTTGCCCCTTCAAATGACTTTTGTTGCAACTTTTTAAAGTTCCAGTAAATTTCTTGATTCATTAATGCATTTAATTGCTCTTGCAAAATTCGAATCTTTTTAAGTATTTTCTTTCCCCCCGGTCTTTACTTTAATTCTTTTTCCTTTAGTCTAATTTTTTCAACTATACTATTATGTTGTTCCATTTTCCCTTTTTTTTCTTTACTGTTCAACGATATTAATAGCCCTCTCATTACTGCTTTATAGGTGTCCCAGACTATATGTATCTGTGTTCCCTGATTTAAGTTCGCTTGGAAGAAAAGTTTTGTTTCTTTACTTATGGTCTCTACAGATTTTTGTCGATCTAACAAATCTTCATTCAATCGCCATCTAAATTTTCTTTTCCCTTCTTTGTTTATCCATAAAATTGGACTGTGATCTGAATCTATCTTTGGCATAATTTCCACTTTTTGTGTTTTTAAAGCAAGGTCCCCAGTCGTCCATACCATATCAATTCTAGAAAAAGAGTCATGTCTGTTAGAGTAAAATGTAAAGTCTTTGGTTGTGGGGTTCCATTTTCTCCATACATCCTATAAATTTTCTTGTTTAACCAACTTGAAAAAAACTTTTGGTAGCTTCCCTGTCCTATCATCAGGTTTCTTAGATTTCTGGTCCAATTTATTATTGATCGTACCGTTAAAGTCTCCCGTTAGAACAATCTGATCATAGGTCACCTGATCCAGTTCTTGCATCAGATCTTTTAAAAAATTCTCTTTTGCTCCATTAGGTGCATAGATATTTACAATCAACGTTTTATTTTGATGCATAGTCATTTCCACGGCAGTATACCATTCTTCTCTATCTTTAAAAAGTTCTTTCATATATATTACAGTTCCTCTTTTCTTTTTTGATGCCAATGAATAAAATTCTTCACCTAATTGTTTGGTAATCAATCCTAACAAAGTAATTAAAAAATTCAGTAACACAGAGTTTGAGAAATTTCAGGTGCCAGGTCACCATGGCACCTAGAAAATAATTGTGGCTGCTGGTATTTCAGCAGATAATTTATTTCAGCATCTCTTAGGAATTCTCAGTGGAAATACTATGGGTTGGACCCAATGACCTTTTCCAATGTCAAAAAAGGAGGAAGGGTTTCTTTTTGACCACCAAAAAGGCTATGTGGGTTATCATGGGACCTGCATGGACAAAAGCCATGTGGAAGGGGAGCTGTAATAAGACTGAGCAAGAAAAGGGGGTGCTGTAATAAGATTGAGCAAAAAAAAGGGGAACTCAATCTGAGGTTTATTTGTCATTTTGTATCAGAATATTTTGTTGTAGGACATTAAAATAAATGTGCATGAAGTTCTTGTCATTATTCATATATAGATATTTTACACCATTCAATGGTGTTGAATGAACTCATTTCTTAACCAGTTGCTTTCTAAAGTGACTCCAATATTTATTTAAATAAAGCCTTTTAAAGTAATTAGAATTATGAAAAACTGGGGAGAATCTAGGTTAGGATTAGAGGTTAGCTTTTGGTTGTGGTGATGACATGATTTACAAATGTGAGGAAAGTGAGGGAGAAGTGGCAGCCCCAACCAGCACAGGTGCCAGCAAGGACTTGGTCCCCAACTCATCAGGGAGCTAGGGCATTTGATCAGGCTTTTGGGGCAAAAGAATTATTATTATTGTTGTTGTTGTTGATTTTTATTCCACCCATTCCGGCCTAGGCTGGCTCAGAGAGGTTCACAGCAAGATAAAACTTATAATACATAAAGCATATTCCTCACATTAATACCATTTTGATAAATAATACAATAACATAAAACAATATTAAAACAGCAGTAATAAAGTGCTAGTAGTTAACGGTGTTTACATTAATACTATTGATCAGCTTCAGTTGGGGGGGGGGACTAGGCCAGGCAATAGTCACAGGGACCTGTGGCTACCACCTTGACTATCAGTTGTTACTAGTACCACTACCAATGGTTATAGTTGTAGTGGTGGTAATGGTGGTGGTGATGGTAGTGGCGGCTCCAAAAGCCTGGCAGAAGAGCTCCATTTTGCAGGCCCTGAGGAACTGTAAAAGGTCCCACAGGGCCCTGATCTCCTCTGGGAGCTCATTGCACCAGAGAGGAGCTGCCACCGAAAAGGCCCTGGCCCTGGTTGTTGCCATTCTGGCCTCCTTAATATTTGGGAGGACCAGGCGGTTCTGGATCCCTGAATGCAGTGCTCTCTGGGGCATATATGGGGAAAGATGGTCCCTCAGGTATGTCGGACCCTGGCCATAAAGGGCTTTAAAGGTAAGTACCAGCACCTTGAAGTGAATCCGGTATGCTACAGGCAGCCAGTGCAACGCCTTTAGCACCAGCTGGATGTGCTCCCAAATTTAGAGTCCCATCACTAGCCTAGCCACAGCATTTTTCACCAGCTGCAGCTTCTGGATTTGCATCAAAGGCAGACCCATGTAGAGGGCATTACAGTAATCCAATCTCGAGGTGACCGTCGCATGGATCACTGTTGACAAGTCACCACATTCAAGGAAGGGGGCCAGCTGCCTTATCAGCTGAAGGTAGTAAAAGGCCACCTTGCCAGTGGCTGGAACCTGAGCCTCCATTGTTAAAGAGGCATCCAGGAGCAACCCCAAACTCCTAACCTCCGGCGCTAGCACCAATGATGCCCCATCAAAGAACATGAGCAGGGTCCCTACCCCCGGACCGCCGTTACTCAGGCACAGGACCTCCGTCTTCATCAGATTCAATTTCATCCTGCTCAGCCTAAGCCAACCAGCCACGGCCTGCAACACCTGATATAGGACTTACAGTTTGGAGTCGGAATGGCCGTCCAAGAACAGATAAAGCTGGGTGTCATCTGCATACTGATGACAACCCCGTCCATATCTCCAGGCAATCTGGGCAAGAGGGCACATGTAGATGTTAAAAAGCATCGGGGACAACACCGCCCCTTGTGGCACTCCCCATTCCAGTGGGTGCCTCCAGGACAGCTGATTCCCCAGTGCCACTCTTTGTCCCTGACCTTGGAGAAAGGAAACAAGCCACTGTAAGGCTAGTCCCTGGATACCAGTGTCAGCAAGGCGGTGGATCAGTAGCTGATGGTCGACCGTGCCAAAATGTGGCCAACAGATCTAACAGCAACAACACTGCCTATCTGCCCCAATCCAGATGCCTTCAGAGGTCATCTGTGAGGGCGACCAGTGCCGTCTCTGTCCTGTGCCCAGGACGAAAGCCAGACTGGAAAGAATCAAAGATAGAAGCGTCATTCAGAAAGCTCTGTAACTGTAGTGCCACCACCCTCTCTATTATGTTGCCCAAATAGGGCAGGTTGGAGACCAGCCAATAGTTGGCCAACTGGGTCGGGTCCAAGGATGGCTTTTTCAAGAGGGGCCCACCACTGCTTCCTTAAGTGCTTCCGGGAACTGTCCCTCTAAGAATATCTCAGGAAGCCCCAGGGCCCTTACAGCAGCACTGTGGCAAGGCCCCACCAACTGGACAACTCCTTGTAGTGGTGGCCCTGCAGAGAAACAAGGATGACCATTTGCCTTGTCCCTCACACAGCAAGACCAGGGGGTCCAGTGTCGGCCTGAGGGAAAGAATGACATGGCAGTGGCAGGGGGGAAATGTCTCAGAGAAGGACAGAGGAGAAAGACTGAGAAGAACAGAGAAGGAGTGTGAATGGAGGTAGAGACAAAGGCCCTTTCTGCACTGGTTGTTTCCCTTGCTTTCCCTGCATAGCTCTGTCATTTTTTCTCTTTTGCTCTGCACCCCCCCCTTTCAACTCAGGTTATATTTTTCATTCTGCATTGATTTTCATCCCTTCAGCTCTCAATTCACTTTCCCTTCACTGCATCACTGGCTTTTCTGAAAGTGGTTTTGTGGTGTTTCACTTCCACTTTCACTTCATTGTTTCACTTCCAACACAAAGGAAATTCAAAGCAGAAACATTCCCTCAGATTTTACCTCCCTGCCCTTTTCCTGCCCCTCAGAGCCCACTCCTCCACCACCACATTGAGCTTTTCACAAGGTTCCCCACAATGTTTTGATGGGTAAACTAGAGGATTGTGGACTGGACTCTAGGATAGTTAGGTGGATATGGAACTGGTTGGAGAACCACACTCAAAGACAAGTTGTCAAGGGCATTTCATCTGAATGTAGGGAGGTGTCCAGTGAAGTGCCACAGGGCTTGGTTCTGGGCCCAGTACTTTTTAATATTTTTATAAATAATCTGGATAAGGGTGTGGAGGGGCTACTCATTAAATTTGCAAATGACACCAAATTGGTAGGAGCAGCAAACACACCAGAAGATAGAGACAGAATTCAATGAGATCTGAACACACTGGAAAAGTGGGTGGAGGTGAACAAGATGCAATTTAACAAGGATAAGTGCTGAGTTCTACATCTGGGTAACAAAAATGAGGAACACACATACTGGATGGGGGATACACTTCTGGGAAACTGTGTGTGAACAAGATCTTGGGATACACATGGACCATAAGTTAAATATGAGCAGCCAGTGGGATGCAGTGACAAAAAAGGCTAATGCAGTCTCAGGGGTGGGGTATCAACAGAGGCAGAACATCCAATTTGCAAGATATCGTGGTCTTGCTGTACACTACATTGGTCAGGCTGCACCTGGTGCTTTGTGTGCAGTTCTGCAGGCCTCACTTCAAAAAGGATGTGGACAGAATAGAGTGGGTGCAGAGGAGAGCAACAAGGATGATCAGGGGAATGGAGACCAAGCCCTATGAGGAAAGGCTGAGGGACTGAGCCAAAGAGAGGAAGAAGGCAAGAAAGGAGAGGAAGAGAGGGGCAAAGAGAAGGAACCAAGAAGGATAGGAAAGGAGTAAGAACAGAGGAAGAAGGAAGGAAAGGAAAGGAATGTAGGAGCAAGAACACAGACTGAGAAAGAAAGAGAAGTATGAGGGCACTAGCTGGAGGACAGAAGAAACAACCTGATGGAGGCCACCTCCCCCTGATAAGACTTACTTGAGAAAAAGAGCGTCACACCATCCAAAGCTGAGACCTTCCTAGGTGGTTGTTGAGGAGTATCATACAGCCTTACTGTGAGCTAAAATGGAGAATAAAGCAGTTATTGTTCAATGGCTACTAGGTGTACAAGCTAAAACAGCACTGGGACTTAAAGTACATTAAGATTTATTCAGGGGGTTCAATTCCTCTTGGAAAAAACCGTCCCTTCAATGTGGAAAATCAAGTTATGGGAATGCACTATAGATTATACAGGCAAGCCAAAGAATTTTAACTGAATTTCAGCTCCATTAATTTCAACAGGATATAATCACACATTACTTTTTTGTAGAATGGTGCCATTATAATGCTCTTTCACATGTAATTTAGAAAACACATTCCTGCTTCCAACTGTGTTTGGCTTTTGTGTCCATTTGCAGTGAAGTTGGTTATTATCTGTTTTGCAGATTGCTTTCCTTCTTTAAAATATACAGTAAAAACTAATTTTGACAGCTTAATTGATCTACTTATATGTCCATGTACTAAATAGCCTGAATAATTTGTTACAGTAATTGTTTTTCACAGGAGTAAGCAATTTAATAGACTTCCTGAGTTTTTCATTTTGATTATCTGTAACTTTCAGTGGCACACGCTTCCTATGTACCTGTTTATGTACCGTGCTAATGAAACTCAAGGTAACCCTAGACATTTTTCTGGGGACAAGTGTGTACATTGTACACTCCTATTGTTCGGCATCATGCTGAACTGCTGCTCATGGGACAGTTTGCATTTATTTATTTATTTATTCCAAAGATGTTATGCCCCTTTGCTCCAGCAACAGTCTGCAAAGCCTTCAGTGCTGCCCACATCAGATAACCCACTATCCTTCAGCAGAAGAAGTGCTGAAACTGCATTCTTGTTATTTGAGAAGGGAAGGTAGTCTGTTTAAATACCTTCCCTTCTCTCCCTGATGTGTGCCACCACTGCAGCATGACTCAGGGAGGGAAGGTATTTAAAGTTTTAATACCTTCCCTTCCCTCCCCAAGTTGTGCCATGGCAGTGGCACACATCAGGGAGAGAAAGGAACATATTTAAATCAAAATGGAGTGTTTTAAAGGCAGTCCCAGGGGAACTGGTCAGCTGATAAGTGGACCCTGGGCTGATTGGTTTCCCTGGGAGGAAACCATTGAACTCTGTTTTGCTCTTTGCTGCACTTCAGAGGGGAGGGAGGGAAACTGAGGTGTTTAAAGGCTTCCTTCCCGGGAAACCAGGGATCAGCCTATAGGTGGACCCACCGGGCTGATTAGTTTCCCTGGAAGGAAGCCATTTAACTCCTCTCTTTTGCTCCCTTTAGAGCAGGGGGCAGGGAAACAGAGGGGTTTAAGGGAGTTCGAAATCTACTGGTAGTCCCTGGCCCAAGAGATGTCCAGCTGTCCTCAACTAGAGCCAGGGTCTTTTCAGCCTTGGCTGTGGCCTGATGGAACTCTCTGCCTAGTGCAGGACTTAGTTCAGTTTCACAGGGCTTGCAAAACAGAGATGTTCCACCAGGCTTACAGTTGAGGACAGCAACCGTTTATCTCATGGCCTCTCTACAGCCTTCACCACGTCAGGTTCATGACCTGCCCTTGGGAGGGAACGTAATTTTATGTAGGGCATTGGTAACTAAATGATGTGTATTGCTCTGTACTGTTTATTGTTTTAACTATTATTAATATTGTATTTAAACCCTTGTATTTTAATGATGTTGTATACTGTCCTGAGCCCTCCAGGAGAGGGCAGTTTATAAATTAAATAAATAAATAATAACCCTTCACCATCTAAAATGGTGCCCAAGTGCTCACCTAAGCTGTACTGTGTACTATGGAATGGACATAAACCACAAAAATGCAGTTTGATTTGTGGTTCATGGACAAACCTCGAACTGAACCCCAAAACCCTTTCTAAAACAGCTGAGTTTCAGGGGCAGCCCCCTCCTGTGGCTCAGTTGTTTTGGGCTCTAAACAGCTGAGCTATGGGAGCAGGCTGCCTGTTAAATACTGGGTTCCATGGATGAGCAGAACCCACTACTAGTGATCAGCTCTATTTTATTAGTGATTTCAGCAAGTACAGGACTAAACTCCAGGGCCATAGCCCTGTTTAAATAGCATGCAATTGCCACACCCAAACACACCCCACTCCCAATGATAGGCTATTTACATAACATTACTTCTTGACTGGTTACTTCCAGAGTCCTGGTGAGCTATTGTTCTTGGTCTCCAAGCTCAGCCAGTCTCTGGTAGAACAGTCCTGGGATGTTTCAGTCCCCATACATAACACTGCACCCATGGTTCAGCTGTTTCAATTGACTGGTCCTATGGTGCAGCTATTTAGAAACAGTTGTGTCTCAACTGTTTAAAGGGGCTTTCTTGGGCAGTGCTGGCTGCCCAAGGAAGCCCCTTTAAACAGTTGAGCCATAGGAGCAATTTCGTTCCGTGAGGCTCAACCGTTCAAACAGGCTTTCTGGGCAGTGTTGGTTGTTTAAAGGGGCTTTTTTCTTAAAAGCCATTTAAATGGGCTGCCTGCCCAAGAAAGCCCCTTTAAACAGCTGAGCTGTGCAGAGCAAACTAAGCATGGATCAGCTGTTTAAAGGGGCTTTTGTAGGCAGCCAGCACCTTGGGAGCAGAAAGCAGTGGTTTAAATGGTTCAGTGGTGGGAATCTCCCTGCTGCTCAGCTGTTTTTCATGAAGAGCAGAAAAAGCTCTGCTTTCTGCTGTTGATGAATGTCTACAAACTGCCATGAACTGCATCAAAATTCATTAAAAGTTCATGGCAGTTCTTCAGTTTGTGAACATTGCTTCATGAACCATGAACTGGCCAGAATTCATGATGAAATTTAGTTCATCAGCTGGTTTGTGCCCATCCCTACTGTGTACCATTCAATCAACTTGACACTCACTGCTACCACCACAAAGGGGAGACTAGCTTGCTGCTTTGTCTGCCCCTTGCCCCACCAACCCCCAGCAGAGGCCATGCTGCAGATCCCCCTAGAAGCTGTGTGGCCATCATCTAGACAGGATCCTATCAGCCGGTCTGTAAACAGGAAGGCAGCCAGTCAGGCCCCAAGTCAGTAGGCAATACTTTAGGCCCCCGATTCAGTATGGCAACACTTACAGCCCCTCCATGCCTCTGCCAAGTGCCCCTGCCACACTCCCAGCTGCCCTGCCAGCTACCAATAGGTGCCTATGCCAAGTTCCATGCTGATCTCAGCCAGCCAAACAGGAAGGAAGCCACATTAGACAACATTAGTAGCCCTCCATGACCCGCTAAGTGCATCAGCCATACTCAGCTGGACCCCCTGACCACCATTAGGGCAGTTGCCTGTGCCCACCAAAATCCATTCCAGAGGCAATTGCAGTGCAGGAATTGTTGGGGTGCAGCAGAGTCAGGCCCATCATTTTGTGCATCCCTGAGGCCTGGCTTGGAGCTCTGAGCTGCCATGGGGTCTTGCTCCTCCAAGCCAACCCTTCTTAGAATCATGGGAGGTATGCCACATCCAATTCCCATAGCCACCTCCTCCAGGAGCAGCAGTCTGCGATGGTTGGTTAGTTTCTGTCCACTTTCCCACTGGGAGAGCTGACAAAATTAGTTTCATGAGCATTGGTCAAAAGACTTCCCTGGAAGCACTAGCTGTGAACTTAGATGGGCCAGACTCAAGGCTTGTCATCTGGTGGAGATGTCGCTTCTCTAAGTGCTCTGGCCACTTCCAGGTTTTTAAAGGGTCTTTCGCTGGAGCGGAGACCCACTAGTCCCCCGGAGAAGGCGGGATAGGCTGCAGAGGCTTGATCTGGACCCCCGTGTAGCAGCTACTCATGGGGTGTACCATTGGATTGTTTCCATTGCAGACCCTGAAGAGGAGCCCATCTCGAGTGGGCAGAGCTGTCGCTTCCTGCACCGGGGGGGGGGGAGTTAGAAACCGAGCTGAAGTAATGCATGGACTGATGTGAGTAATTAACATCTCTTTGGGCATTAAGAGAAAAAGACTATGTAAACTTTACCTGAAAATTACCCTAACAAAGGCGGGAGGTTCCCCCCCCCCCCCCCGGGATAAGCAGCAAGCGAGAAAAGACAGAGATGGAGCTTACTTTCACTTTCCAATTCAGGGCAAGGCTTGAATATAAAGCAACTTGTGCAACTGATTGCTTTATTGCCATAGTGATTTAAACTGCTTATCAACAGAGGATAGAGATCCCTTTCAGTGATCTCAATTTTTACCCCAGCAGGGGCAGCATGTGGAGCATTAGGACACCCTCTATAAATCCTTTTCTTTGGTCTCAAAAAGAATATTAATCCTATTTAAGAATATTAGAGAAGACTACCTAATCATCATAAGACTGACATGTTTACAATAAGTTAAGGGAACCTTAGAGAAAAGATATAGGTTTCCTAATTTGGAAGCAAAAAGGGTTGCATCGTTCTGCTGACCCCCCCCCCCCACACACACACTTTTTAAAAGCTAATTGGATGGTGAGCAGGAGGACTGGAGGGTCGCAAGGCAAATTTAAGGGAGGAGGTAAGAACTATAAAGTGACCTTGAGACATATTTTTGTGGTCAAGCTTTAAAAATACAGTTTCGCAAGGTAAACCTAAACAACAACTCAGTTGACAAAATAAAATCTGGGAAGACTGCCATAGGTGCCTGGTGTTCCAAAACAACCCTTGGAAGAGGAAAATAAATAAAGAGTGAAGCTAAATTTGGGGGGAAACTTTGGGCATTTTGCCAAAATTGGAGAATTTTTGGATAACACTTTGGTTAAGTCAGGATGGAGAAACCAGACCAAGCAAGTCAAATTAAACAAGTTAAAATGCTGAGCTCTTCGCCTGGTGTGCATGGCTCTGCTAGTGCAAAGCTCTCACCAACCGCACAGGAGGAGATGCAGGCGTTGGTCCAGGTAAAGATCCAGAATTCGATAACTGAAGTGGTCGATCCAATCAAAAACACAATGAAAGAGGTACAAAACTCAATCACCAAAGCAGTGGATCCCATTAAAATTTTGATGAAAGAGATAACTGAAAAGTTCTCCACAAGCTTACAAGCACTCCAGAAACAAATAACAGATAATACTCAAAAGATCAGCAAATTAAATAAAACTACAGAAAAAATAGAAATTAGGACAAAGGAGATGGAGACCAAGATTAGAGATACAGACGAGAGGCAGTTTACCCTGGAGCAAGATGTTATGAGACTTCAAATTGGGAAAGCTTTTGTTCTGAGATTTCAAAACATACCTGAGGAACAGAATGAAGACTTACTTACTAAAATGACAAAATCCTAGCCAAGCATATGAATATGGATGATGAAGATAAGATCAGCCAGGAAATTGATACAGTCTTTAGAATGAATTCAGCCTATGTGAGGAGATTTCAAGTACCAATGCTTCCATAAGAGGGCAGTCAGAGATAAGATCTTGAAAGAAGTGAATGCAATACCATTGAGGATAGAAGAGACAGAAATCAACGTACTGAAGGAAATCCCCTGGAGAGTTAGAGAGAAGAGAAGAGAATATATGAACTTGACAACACTGTAAAGAGATAATACTATAAATTATAGGTGGCTGTTACCTGAAGGTTTGATCTTCACCTACAAAGGCAAGAAACACGGGATATCATTAACCTTCAAGGCAGAGAATTTCCTAAAAACCTATGGAGATGAGCTATCAGCAGAACAAGAGGAAAAGGAAGAGGGAGAAGAAGAAGAGGAGAAAGAAGAAGATTTAAGAGGAGCAGCTGCTCCTTCTCTTAAACCTTGCCATGGTAGAACTGTTGGAAGCTGTGGGACGTCAAAACAAAGGTAAAACACCAGGACCCCACTGAAAGAAGTTTGCAACAATATCATGGCTAATAGAGAGGTCTCAGATTCATGGAATGAAGCAATAATTTCCTTGATACATAAACAAGGCTCAGAGGAAAATAAAATAAAAAATTATAGACCAATCTCCCTATTAAATGTGGACTATAAGATTTTTTTCCTCTGTAATAGCTGCAAGACTCAAAAAAATACTGACACAATCCACAAAGACCAAGCTGGATTTTTGCCTAAACGATACCATAGATGTTATAGAGTACTACAAAGCTCACCCAGAGAAGCAACTGGCATTTTTTTTAGATGCTGAGAAGGCATTTGATAATGTTAATTGGATCTTTTTAATTGATACATTGAAAATGGCCCAGGCGGGTCCCGATTTTGTTAAGATGGTCGAAACTATTTATAGAAAACAAAAAGCTGTAGTTGCTTTTAATGGTGAATGGACTCGAAACATAGATATTCAAAAAGGAACAAGACAAGGTTGCCCTCTCTCACTTTAATTATTTATTTTTGCACTTGAAATACTCAATGAAATTATTAGAAGAGAAAAACAAATTACTGGACTTAAGCTGAAGGGAGAGGAGTTTAAACTACTGGCATTTGCGGATGATTTAGTGTTCATTCTGGAGAAGCCTCTGGATTCCATATTTATTTTGAAAGAGAAGCTCCAGGAATACGGACAAGTAGCAGGTCTAAAAGTTAACAATAATAAAACCAAGATCTTGACTAAAAATATGACCAGAGAGCAGGTGACGAGATTGCAAAAAGAATCGAAATTCCAGGTACAAGAGAAAATAAAATATTTAGGAATTACTATGACAAACAAATGCAGTGCCTTACAAGTGAACAATTACAAAGAACTGTTTAAGACAACTAAACAAGATTTAGAAAAATGGAAAAATCTTCAAATCTCCTTAATGGGACAAATTGCTTTAGTTAAAATGAATGTGCTTCCAAGGTGGATCTTTCTTTTCCAGACAATTCCCATTTTACAAGATCAAATTTTTTTCAGAGACCTGGATCAACTGATTTTGAGATACATTTGGCAAGGGAAACGCCCCAGAATAAGGCTGAAAGCCCTACAAGATGGTAAAGAAAGGGGAGGCTTCGCACTAACCAACGGGCTTTTATATTACAGAGCTGCAGCCCTCGCTTGGATTAAAGAATGGATTACTTTAGATGACCAGAGAATACTGAAATTAGAAGGCCATGATGGATTACTTTAGATGACCAGAGAATACTGAAATTAGAAGGCCATGATTTTTTACGAAAACTTGCTGAAGGTTGAAAAGATTATGATTACAACTGAGCAAGAATTTATCTAAAAATGTATACTTAATTAATGTTTGAGGAAGTAGTTAAAGGTAACATGATTAAATGGGCACAAAATATAGGGCATAATATTAATTTAGAACAATGGGAGCAATTGTGGAAGAAGAACATAAAAATTACAAAATCTGTTGCCTATAAGGAAAATATATATAAAATGTTTTACAGGTGGTATGTAACACCAGAAATGTTAGCGAAATGTGACAGTAAACTGCTCAAACAAGTGTTGGAAGTGAATGATTAAGGTGGGGCCTTTTTATCATATGTGGTGGTATTGTGAGATGAGCAGAAAATATTGGGTGTGTGTGCATGAATTGATACAAAAGGTATTAGACATTTCTATTCCATTTACACCCGAGGTTTTATTATTAAACATCTTGCCAGATGGATCTAGAAAAGACCACCGTTATTTGATTATGTACTTTGCTACAACTGCAAGGATTTTATATGCAAAGTAGTGGAAATCACCTGAGGTCCCCACAAAACAAGAATATATAGATAAACTGTTGGAAGTGGCTGAAATGGATAAATTGACTTTATTGATGAAAAGATTATCAGACTCTACATTTGGTATAATAGTTACAATGCCTTATGAACAGGTAGATAGCTGCAAATACATGAAGAAATAAATGTGTGTATGTAGCCCAGCTTATTAGAATTTTAGCTTTAATTACTCATATCATCTTAATATGTATTATGTTAAATGCTGGCATAAGAATTGTATCATCTGAGAAGAATTACCCCCATTTTATATTTGTTTGACTTTAATGTTTGTATGTTCATGAAAATTTTTAAATAAAATTCTATCCCTTATGGGGTAGTTAAAAAAAAAGAGAGGAAAAGGAGTACAACAAGGATGTATATTGTCACCTTGCTTATTTAATTTATATGCAGAGTACATCATATGAAATGCCAGCCTGGATGAATCACAAGCTAGAATTAAGATTGCTGGGGAAAAAATCAACAACTTCAGGTATGCAGACGATACCACTCTAATGGTAGAGTGAAGAGGACCTAAAGAGCTTTTTGCTCAGGGTGAAAGAGGAGAGTGCAAAAGTTGGCTTGAAACTTAACATCAAAAAAACTAAGATCATGGCATCCAGCCACATCACTCCTTGGTAAATAAAAGGGGAAGTCATGGAAGCAGTGACAGACTTCACATTCCTGGGATCCAAGATCACTGTAGACGGTGATGGCAGCCATGAAATTAAAAGATGCCTGCTCCTTGGGAGGAAAGCTATGACAAATCTAAACAACATAATAAAAAGTAGAGACATCACCCTGCCAACAAAAGTCCGTATGGTCAAAGCAATGGTATTCCCAATAGTAATGTATGGCTGTGACAGTTGGACTATAAGGAAGGCTGAGTGCCGAAGAATAGATTCTTTTGAATTATGGTGCAAGGAGATCAAATCAGTCAATCCTAAAAGAAATCAACCCTGACTGTTCCCTGAAAGGCCAGATACTGAAGCTGAAGCTCAAATACTTTGGCCACCGAATGAGAAGGGAGCACTCACTGGAGAAGACCCTGATGCTGGGAAAGATAGATGGTAACAGAAGAAGGGAACAGCAAATGATGGTTAGACAGTGTTATCAATGCAATGAACATGAGGTTAAGCAAACTCCGGAGCACGATGGAAGACAGGGGGGCCTGGCGTGATGTGGTCCATAGAATTGTGAAGAGTCAGACTCAACTGTGTGACTGAAAACAACAACAACAACAACACAACCAGAAGTCCATTCTCAGTTGATCCTCCACCATCCATGAGTCAGCTTCTGATCACCACCTCCCTCAAAGTGTTCTTGTGTCTCAGTAAAAACAAGTTCCTCAAGTCAGTTGTAGTCATTTTAGGACCAGCAAGAAGCTGCAAACTTGTTCGATGATTGTTTGAGCTGCTTGATGCAAGCTGATGTTATTTTTGATTGACGCATGGTCTGATTGTATCAAACAGGATAAGAACATCCCCTGCCTGGAATAGCATAAGAACATCCCCTGCCTGGAACAGCTGTAGATGCAGATGGAAGTTTCACTTTGTGTTAGCAATAGTTGTGTGAGCGCTGAAGTAGTGGAGGTGGGTGCATGTGGTTTTGTCTGCTAAGGGAAGTGATGTGTGCTGCAAGTTGAATGAGTGTGGTTGTGTGTTGAGTTGCTCAGGGAATTAAGGGTGTGGGTAATTTGGTTCCCTGTTTGACCATTAGGTCAGGAAATTGTATTTTGTTGTAGCACTTGATTGTACTTTGATAGCAGTGGGGTGGGTAGTGTTTAGTCTATTGCTTTAGGAGTGAACTTGGGATCTTATTGTCATTCATCCCACTGACAATCTGAAGCTTTGCGGAGATTGATCAGTGCAGGAAATGCCTGGACCGCAGATTCCGGTGCTCTTGGGGAGGGGGAAGTATTGCGGTGGGCCAAGGCGAGGTTTTAAGGGAAGGACGCGGAGAAATGGAATGGCTCGGCACCCTTCCAGCCTATGGTCCATTCCAAGGGTGGCCGGCAGTGGGGCTAAGATGGAGAACCCCCCTCCGTCATTGGTGTTGTGCAATGCCAGGTCTATTAACAACAAAGCCACAGTCCTTTGGGACTTTGTAATGGAACAACGGGCTGACCTGGCATGCGTGACCGAGACCTGGGTGAGAGAGGGGGGAGACAGTAGCTCTCACCCAGCTTCCCCCACCTGGTTTCTCGGTCCTCCACCAATCGCGGACTAGGGGTTGGGGGGAGGAGTGGCTATTTTCATTTGGGAGGCTTACTCCTTCAGGGCGCTCCCAGCTGTGGAGATCATAGGCATAGAGTGTGTCGGTGTGATGCTGGAGGCTGAGGTGAGTTTGGCAATTTGGCTGGTGTACCGACTGCCTAACGCACTGGCCCATAGCCTGCCCTCCCTGCTGGAGGCCGTATCAGGCTGGGCCCTGGAGCACCCTAGGCTGATTGTCTTGGGTGATTTCAACATCCATGCCGAGGACACAGCCTCCAGCCGGGCTGCGGACCTAGTGTCGTCCATGGCGGCACTGGGACTCTCTCAACTTGTTACGACCCCCACGCATCAGGCCGGTCACATGCTCGATTTGATCTTTGCGGCTGGGGTGAGGGTGGACCGGATTACTGCGGAGGCAGTGCCATGGTTGGACCACCAGGCCCTGAAGGCCCATCTGAATGTTCCACCCCAACCCTGTTTAGGCGGCAAGCGGATTTTTGCTCGCCCGCACTACCAAATTGACCCTATGCAGCTTCAGATGGCTTTGGGGGATCCGAAGCCCCCTGGCGGCTTGTTGGATGAGCTAGTGGAGGATTGGCATGACCGGCTCTCCATGGCCATCAACGAGATTGCTCCCAGGCATCCTCTCTGAACTCGTATTAGGCAGGTGCCCTGGTATACACAGGAGCTGCATCAGCTGAAGTGAGAACTGAGACGAATAGAGAGACGGTGGTGCCACGTTCGCGACAAGGCTTCAAGAACATCCTATAGGACGTTTATGAGATCCTATGAGATGGCAGTCAAGGCCGCAAAGAGAGAATTCTATGCGACCAGGATTGCATCTGCTAGCTCACACCCAGCACAATTATTTAGTATGATTCGATCTTTGACAGCTCTGCCACAGGGCAGGCAAAATGCTAGGGAATTGGATATGGCTGTGAGGCATTTGTGAGCTATTTTGTAGAGAAAGTCTTGGCGCTCCGCTGCGACCTCCCCGCCACAATTGATACAGTGAGCAAACTTGAGAGGCCCCTTGCACACCTTTGGTGCTGGGTTTAGTGAGTTTTGGCCCACTCAGCCTGGAAGAAGTTGACAGATCACTTGTATCTGTACGCCCAACCACATGCGATCTTGATCCGGGACCCTCTTGGCTCATTAAAGTGGGTCGTGAGGGGTTTCGAGGTGCCCTGCGGGAGATTGTCAACAAGTCTCTCTTGGAGGGATGGTTCCCCAGGGCACTCAAGGAAGCGATGGTCCGCCCTCTCCTGAAAAACCCATCTTTGGACCTGGCCGAATTGGCCAACTATCGGCCGGTGTCCAATTTGCCCTATTTGGGCAAACTTATCGAGAGGGCGGTGGCGATACAGCTTCAGGGATTTCTGGATGACGCTTCTGTCCTCGATCCCTTCCAGTCTGGCTTTCGCTCTGGTAATGGGACGGAGACGGGACTGGTCGCTCTGACTGACGACCTCCGTAGGCATCTGGATCGTGGCAGGGTGGCGGCACTGTTGTTGTTAGCTCTGTTGGCCGTGTTTGATACGGTCGACCATCAGTTGGTAGCCCACCGCCTCACCGACATGGGGATTCAGGGGGTTGCCCTTTAATGGCTTGCCTCTTTTCTCCAAGGTCGGGGACAAAGGGTGGCAACAGGGGATCAGCAGTCCCGGAGGTGGCCTCTTGAATGTGGGGTACCTCAAAGGGCGGTGCTATCCCCAATGTTGTTTAACATCTACATGTGCCCCCTTGCCCAGATTGCCCAGAGTTGTGGGCTTGGGTGTCATTAATATGCAGATGACACCCAGCTATATCTGATGCTGGGCGGCCAGTCGGACTCCACCCTAGATGACCTTCACCAGGTGTTACAGGCCGTGGCTGGTTGGCTCAGGCTGAGTTGGCTGAAACTAAACCCGGCAAAGACAGAGGTCCTGGGTCTGAGTTGGGGTGGTCTGGAGTTGGGGCTCCCTCTCCTGACCTTTGATGGGGCGCCTTTGGTGCCAGCGTCGGAGGTTAGGAGTTTGGGTGTGCTCCTGGACTCCTTTATAACAATGGAGGCCCAGGTAGCAGCTGCTGCCAAGTCGGCCTTTTACCATCTTCGACTGGCGTGGCACTTGGTCCCCTTCCTCGACCGTGATGACCTGGCCACAGTGATCCATGTGACGATCACCTCGAGGTTAGACTACTGTAACGCTCTCTACTTGGGGCTGCCTTTGTTGCAAATTTGGAAGATGCAGCTAGTGCAGAATGCTGCAGCCAGGCTGTTGATGGGTCTCCCTAGACGGAATCACATCCAGCCTGTGCTGAAAGTGCTACACTGGCTGCCAATGGCATACCGGATTCACTTCAAAGTGCTGGTTCTTACCTTTAAAGCCCTATATGGTCAGGGTCCAGCCTACCTAAGGGACCGCCTTTCCCCGCATGTTCCCCCAAGGGCACTACGGTCGGGGAATCAAATTGTATTATATTGTATTACTGTATATCGTATTACTGTATATTGTATTACTGTAATTGTATATTGTTTTATTGTTTTAACCTGGCACTTATGCCCTTGTTAGCCGCCCTGAGCCTTTGGGGAGGGTGGGATATAAATCCAATAAATGAATAAATAAATAAAATTAACATAAAACAAGGATCAGACCAATGGCCCATCCAGTCCAACACTCTATCACACAGTCGCCAAAAATACCAGGTGCCATCAGGAGGTCCAGCAGTGGGGCCAAGACAATAGAAGCCCTCCCATTATTGCTCCCCCCACACACTAAGAATACAGAGCATCACTTGCCCCATAGTGAGAGTTCCTATCTATACCTTGTCTCTAATAGCCACTGATGGACTTCTGCTCCATATGTTTATCAAATTCCCTCTTGAAGCCGTCCATGCTTGTAGCCTCCTCCTCCTCCTGTGACTGTGGATTCCATGTGTTAATCACTCTTTGGGGGAAGTACTTCCTTTTATCCATTCTAATCTGACTGCTCAGCAATTTCATTGAGTGCCCACAAGTTTTTGTACTGTGAGAAAGGGAGAAAAGTACTTCTTTCTCTACCTGCTCTATCTCATGCATAACCTCAATCATGTCACCCCTCAGGATATTAAGTAGCATTAGATTTCAATGGATTGTGTATCAGCTTCAGTTATGCTGCAGACAATACAGACTGCATAAACTTCAGTGGTACCATAAAACAGAACAGGGTATGTTTGAGTGCTGAATGAGTATGCTGAAAATATTTGTGGCATATTGGACCCCATTGAAAGTTAGAGGCCAAGAAGTACTATGGCAATTGCTTATACCATTAATGTCTTATACAACACACACACACACAAATAATTCCTGCCTTTTCTGTGGTTTCAAAGACAAGTGATTTCTGTTATCACAACTGGTCAGCAACCACAGGACTTAATATAGCTCAGGAACAAATTCATATTTTGTGTTCTGTTGTGTGGTACCACTGAAGCTTATGCAGTCTGTATTGTCTGCAGCATAACTGAAGTTGGTAGATAATCAATTGAAATCTAATGATACTTAATCTAATTGATGTCCATGTTGTGCTACAAGAACAAGTATAACAAAGTTAAGCCATCTCTTAGCTACCAAACGGGAACACTACACTACAAAACATCTGATTTAAAGAACTGTCTCTCTGTGTTTTCCTTTTATAGCTGACTTTACAAAGTAACACAGCTTGTATAACAAATGTCCATATCAGATGATTAAAACACTGAACAGCATGAGAACATAAGAAGAGCCCTGCTGGATCTGACCAGTAGTCCATCTAGTCCAGCATCCTATTTCACACAGAGGACAACCAGTTCCCTTGGATGGCCAACAGCAGAGCATAGAGGCCAAGGCCTTCCCCTGATGTTGCCTCCTGGCACTGAGATTCAGAGGATTAATGCCTCTGAAGGTGGAGGTTCCCCTCAGTCACCATGGCTAGTAGCCATTGATAGACTTAGCTCTCCTTATATATAATTGTCATTTGGGGTGGCTAGATTCGATGCATGCCAAAATCAGTTGGGTGCGTGATCTACCACTCAGAAGGGCTGCCAATCCCCATGCTGTGTTGGGTGGCTGCGTGGCCTGAGTCCCTCCCACACAGCCGCCAGCTGCCATTGCACCCTCACTCTACACAGAGCTGCCAAAGATGATGGACGCTCCACTGGCAGGATGCTTGGGGCGCTGAGGCAAACCACAGCACCGTGACACCGGTCGTCCGTGGCCGCAACAAAAGGCAGGGAGTCGGCAGGGCTGTGAGCCGAGGACAGCACTGGCCAGCCTCTCACCCTCGGTGTCGTGTCAGGTGATGGCCAGGCCTAACAATCCGCTGGCCACACAGTGACCAGGCCAAGGCTGACCATGCTGCCCTCGTGCCAGTCATCGTCCCCCGCAGATGGCTGCAGCTGCCGGGGCATGCTGCGAGCCACTGAGGGCTGGCGCCAAGGTGCCTAAGGAGGACACCCACATCGAGATCTTGCTAGCCCCCCTCGCAGGCCCGTCTTCGCACCCTCCACCTTTGGAAGCCACTGTTTGGGCCGCCTGGTGTGGGGCCTCTCCTTTGGAGGCAAGCTGCCCGCTGCCGGCCCATCTTCAACTCCCCCCACCTTCTGAGCACACTGTGAGGGCTGGCTGCCTGCCATGGGGCCTCTCCTTCCAAGTCTTCACCCCCCGCCTTCAGAAGCAGCTGGGACGGCTGTGGAGGAGAGCCAGCAGCAGTGATGAAATCTGCCCAGCTGTGTGCCTGCAGAACAGCTTTTATGGCCTCATAGAAACCCCTTATGGTAGGGCCATTGGTGGGGGAGGTCAGCTTAGTGGCACCCATAGTTAGCCAATCGTGCCATGCAGCTCTCTGGAGTCCTCTGGAGGAATCTGATAATTTAGGCCCAAGGTTGTAAGGAGGTGGCTGGATCTTTCTTCAGGACTCTGTGCTGTTGGGATCCTGGCTCCCTCTGTTAATTAGTGCCTCTGTCGATTAGTAATGCCTGCAGAGCAGTTTTGTTCCTTCGAGATTCAACTTTGGGAGAATGTTTTAATTTTTATGGAGTTTCTATGCCTCCTCCCTAATTTCTTCTCACAACAGACACTACTTAACTGATTGGCCCAATTGGCTGTTGAGTTGCTGGGTAATGCACTGATTGCTAGAAAAGATGGTGTCTTAATGTGCACATCTTGACTACTCTCAACCTTTCTTCACTTTGGCATGTCTCCATGCTATACCAGCTAAGAGTGAAGAAGGCCTGTATCCTGTTGGATCGGTAAGATAGATGACTGAACAATGCCATTCAGGAGACTTGAAGGTAGTAAGGTATAAAGTTTTTAGCTAGGCAGAGTTTTAGACAATAATAGTGAGGTTTATTTATTTTATGTCTTTTTGCCTGTGACTGAGTGATTTATGCTTTCCAACACTCTTTAAACTAATAAACTTGATTTATATTTCAAGCTGTGTCTGGAATCACTGACTTGGATGTAGGTGCACCCAGAAAGAACCTGGAGGGTGAAAAGCCAAGGCCTTGTAAACGCAGAACCTTCACTCTCATAAAATAAAAAGGGGAGTGCGTCTTGCCTGCCTGACTGCTGGATTGGCTGTTTTCAGCACCCAGAGTAGAAGATTTGGAGTGGCTTATCCTTACAGTACTGACACAATGCTGTTATGCTAGGCTCTGCCCCCAGTTTCTATTGGGGGTTGCCAGCTGCAGCCTTAAACCTTACTTCTGCCACACAGATGTTTCTTCTTTTCCTTTGCCATTTGGTCTTTCTTCCTATTCTCTAGTATCTGAGCAGCTGAGCCAATAACCTTCCACCAGTCTTACCTCTGTATGATGCAGCCAGAATCCTCTCTCACACACACACACCCCTTGTGCCACAAAATCTAATTGTATAATATAAATATTAAGGCATACTCTTGGGTTTCTAAGATGCATCTTTCCCAGGTTTACTTGTAAGGTTTATCAAGATGGTTTTCTAATCTTGAGGGAGTTTTATTCTGAATTGCTTACATTATTTTGGGGGGTGGGCTTATTTTCATGCAGATATTTTTCTATTCCCATACTCTGGTTGCTAAAGATGATTTTGACAGGCAATCAATAAAAGGTATGAATGTGCTTAGTAAGAATAATTGCACTGGAACTGCTTTATAGCATGTTGAGTTGCAAAACAATTCCATTTTCTCACATTACAAAGAAAAGAATGAAAATCCGCCTTGAGCTGGTTATGTTAGTTTGCAGTACAGCATAGCTTTCTTGAATGTTCAAACCCCAAGAATCCTTACAAGTAATTAGATTGTATCTAGACTACTATTTCTCATTATCTAGATAGATGGCTTTTGAACATTAATGCATTTCCAATCACTTTTTCTGACTGGTGCAACACATTACCCTGTGACCAGCATTTTCTTTGAAACAAAAAGGTTGAGGACGTTAAAGTCAGATGAATTTTCTATAATTAAGATACCAGCCTGATCCTAAACATATATTCTGGAAATTAAGTCCCATTACTTCTTACTTCTGAGGAAGTCTGCTGGCTCATGACTATAACCTAGGGTATAGCCTTCTAATCTATAGATCCAAGTTTTAAAACCATTCTTGAAAGAAAATAGTGTATTGGAAGGCAAACACATAATATCATTTATCTAAAAAATAATATCTGTGGCATTCTTCGTTGCATAAAGTCCTGCAAAAGACTTTTTAATTTCTGATGACTCCTGGTTCTTCTGAAGACCCCAAATGTTACTATGTGTTGCTTCATTTTGCTAAAGATGGCATTTGATATCCTTAACTGTGACCCTGATGTCAAGCTTTGGATTATTCCTAACAATGCTGAAATACCCACCAGTTGTGCTTTTAGCATGCTCATCTCTCATGAGCAGAGAACTAATTGTTTGCCAAGCTGTTGGAATACATCCAATTGAATTTGGCTATATCTGTGCATGATTATGGCTGTTTTCTCACACAATCCGATTTTCTTTGCCCCCTGACATCCATCTATCACTGGCACTGCATTCCAAAATATCCTGTCTCCTATATGCAGGTCCTTAATGAGATGGGAGTATCAGACCACCTCACATGTCTCTTGAGAACCGGATATGGAACAACTGATTGGTTTAGCATAGGAAAAGGAGTACGACAAGGATGTATATTGTCACCTTGCTTATTTAATATATATGCAGAGTACATCATGTGAAATGCTGACCTGGATGAAGCACAAGCGGGAATTAAGATTGCTGGGGAAAAGATCAACAACCTCAGACATGCAGACGATACCACTCTAATGGCAGAAAGTGAAGAGGACCTAAAGAGCCTCTTGCTCAGAAAAAAAGAGGAGAGCGCAAAAGTGGGCTTGAAGCTCAACATCAAAAAAACTAAGATCGTGGCATCCAGCCCCATCACTCCTTGGCAAATAGAAGGGGAAGTCGTGGAAGTAGTGACAGACTTCACGTTCCTGGGATCCCAGATCACCACAGACTGTGACAGCAGCCATGAAATTAAAAGACGCCTGCTCCTTGGGAGGAAAGCGATGGCGAACCTAAATAGCATGATAAAAAGTAGAGACATCACCCTGCCAACAAAAGTCCGCATGGTCAAAGCAATGGTATTCCCAGTAGTCATGTATGGCTGCGAGAGTTGGACTATAAGGAAGGCCGAGCGCTGAAGAATAGATTCTTTTGAACGATGGTGCTGAAGAAGACTCTTGAGAGTCCCTTGGACTGCAAGATCAAATCAGTCAATCCTAAAAGAAATCAACTGACTGTTCCCTGGAAGGCCAGATAATGAAACTGAAGCTCGAATACTTTGGCCACCAAATGAGAAGGGAGCACTCCCTGGAGAAGACCCTGATGCTGGGAAAGATTGAAGGTCAAAGAAGACGGGGATGGCAAAGGATGAGATGGTTAGACAGTGTCATAGATGCAACGAACATGAAGTTGAGCAAACTTCAGAGGACGGCGGAAGACAGGATGGCCTGGCGGGATCTGGTCCATGGGGTAGCAAAGAGTTGGATTTGACTGTGCGACTGAACAACAACAAAATATGCAGACAATACCACTCTCCTGTCAAGATCTGTGGTTGGCCTTTGCAAACTAGTAGGTTCCTTTGTGGAGTACTGCTTCAATGAAGGTTTAGATACTAATGTTACCAAAACAAAGGTTCCTCTCTTCAGCAAAAAAGAAGGATTTAGAAATACAAATGGGCAGTAGCAGATCAACCTATGGAGCAGGTGGACCATTTCAAATATTTAGGAATTATTTTTCATGCAAATCTTTTTGGGATGGTGCACCTGGAGAAGATTGTAAGAGCTGCTTTGAACATCAGGAAGGCCATCTCAAGATTCTACTATTTCTCTGGGGGCCAATATGTTCCTGTGGCAGTTAAGGTATTCATCACTAGAATCGTCTGGCTAATGCTATATGCTGTCAGGGTTTGAATCAGAGCAGTAACACACAACATTGATAAACCACTACTAAGATTCCTACAGCATATCTTGGAAGTTCCTCAGTGTGTGTCTGGAATAGCTCTGAGAGCCAAAGCTGGGGAGATGTTCTTTGAAGCAAAGGCTTGGAGAAGAAGAGCATTTAATCTGAAATTTAGGATATTAAAATCAAATACACAATCAAGCTTCCTCGGACTTGTTAAGCTGGACCACCACATAAGCGACTGGGATAGACTACTGGATCACAAATTGTCATGCCTGGGTATTACCCAGGATGCAATGGAAACAATGAATAGTCAAGAAGTGACTGAGCTCACCAGAAAACATCTTAGGGACTTTCATTATGAGAACATGCTGTTCATAGTCTGCAGAGTGTGTTCATCCTTCTCATTTGACATTCTCCCCCCCCAAAAAAAAGCCAAATTATCTGAGTTAACGGTTCCAAACTATATAAGGACATTTATGCTAGCGTGCCTCAATGCCCTACCTTCAGCAATGACACTGGGAAGACTCAGTGGAATTCCATATTCAGATAGACTCTGCAAGTGTGGCAGCAACAAAATTGGCTCTGTAGACCACGTCTTCTTCAATTGTCCTAAATTCTCAGATCTAATTAATCTCCCCATTATTTAATCAAAACTCTTTTTCTGCAGAAATGAAATCATCCTGGCTACTCAAACTACTCCCTATATGGTGAATTTTTGGCAGCTGTTGTTAAGTTACATGGTAACTAACTTTTAGGTTCTTCTCCCATGGGATGAGGGTTTACTGTTTATGACTTAGGTTGTAAAAACAGTAAAGAGCTTTTTTTAAAAAAAGCATCTGATAGCACAGGTGCAAAGAGGGAACAAATTTAATCACTATGATGCTCCATGAAATTAAATAATTTAGTTCTTGAAGTGAGGAATGGCAGCAACAGCAACCAAGCAGTTACTGCACAGGTGCAAAGTTGCTTGACACAGTACTATGTCAGCATGAACTTTGTCAGAGAATATCAAAGTGATTACTCACTTAACAATACTCAGATAAATGTATTGAGCATTAGGTAATATTTACAAGGTTTTGAAATAATAATGCAAGAGTAAGAGTGCCACCTTATATGTTTTAGGAGCTGTTATAATTCCTTTATTTGTCTGTAGCTGGAAGTATAATGTATGCTAAATTTTGAAAAACTGATAAAATTTGATCAAGAAATCACCTTGTGAGTAATCATGGGCAGTTTCTCAAGGTATGTTGCCTGGTAAGCATCGTTGTAGCAAACGTCTCAGCATATCTTATTATTCCTCAGTTTAGAGATAATTTTACCAGAGTACAAAATGCATGTATATAGCATCTGTTACAAGGGGTACAGAGCAGATATTATTTCAAGGACAATTTCCGTGATTGCATATATTTTGAAAAGAGAAGACAATGTTTGAAGGATGTGTGTGCTCTCCTCTGTTTTTATGTATAAACTGTGCTGGTGCTTTACTTAGCATTGTGGCATTCCATAGCTGAATACTATATCATCATAAGTAGTAGTGAGGACTGCCATCTGACATTATTTCTTGATATACCATCCCAGATGATTTACTTAGATCCCTCTCGAATACTCAGGATCTGTGTCAATGGGTATACACTGAGGATGCTCTATTAGATAACATGTTAATAACTCAGTCAAAATCTGCACCATGGTATCAAAGAAAGATAATGTAAGAGATGGCAGATATTGCAGTACACAGTCTAACAGCAGCATTTACCACACTTCACTTTCAGCCTATGCCCACTGAAATACTGTCTGGAAGATATTCCAATAAACCACAGGAACAACACATTTGTGTATGCGGAACCCCTGCGGAAGATGTATTTCACTATATAATGATTTGTCTTTTATATTTGGACTTCAGAAGTAGATTCCTATCTGGAATTTTAAGCCAAGTGCACAATTTATCTGACAGTGAAATCTTTCTCTTGTTGGATATGGACCCCTTGGTCTCATGCAAGGTAGCACTTTTTGCACTTGCAGCTAGGAAAGTTAGATCCAAGGCAGCCCTTAGAAATGTTTTACAATGAGCTATAAAGTATCAACCCAGCTGAGCTCTGAGAAGGAGCAGGAGACAGAGCTACTAGAGGGGTGAGTGTTTTTTTTACTTACTTTCAGCTGAGGGAATTTAGCTGAGGGTGTTGTGTGGGAGGACTGTGTTTGGGTGTGTGTAGAAGGGATTAGAGTTGTTGCAGAATCCTGGCTGCTTGAGATAGGGTGAGAAAGGGTCATTGTTTGAATGTAAATTGAGTGCCTGGGTGAATTTGAATAGCTGCTGCCCTGCCCTTTCCTGGGGCAGGCCTCTATTTAAGGCAGCACCTTGCCAAAGGCACAAGCCTCTGGCACGAGCCGAAGGGATCTTTGCCTGTGGCTCTTAACCTAGGGACTCTTAGACTAGGGGCTCTGTAAGAAGCCCAGGAAGAGTCAGAAAGCCAAGGTCCTAGTCTCCTTGTGTTCACAGTAAGGTAAGTAGACTTCGACAAGGAGAACCACATAAATATAAAAGGGTTTTAAAAGGTGGATTATAGTGAATTATTTTAAAAGCAATTATGAAGTCAGAATGCCAGCAGGGGGTTGGGGGCTATCCAGTGTTTTGCATGGAGTGTCACACATGTATGACTATCTGCCCACTGGGCAGAAGTCTTGGGTGTGTGCTCGGTGCAAGGAGCTCCTGGTTCTCAGGGAACGGGTTTGCTCCCTTGAGGCAAAGGCGACTGACATGGAGAAGCAGAGACAGTCAGGCACACGGAGAAGACTCTTGGGGACTTGTTAGATATGTTCCACTCTGGATCTGGCAGCCCCGCTGCTGTCAGGGAGCATGAGGGTTGAGGGGAAACAGGGCACCATGCTGAGGATAAGGGGAATGTGCCCTCAGAAGGGACCTCTTCGTCAGCTGGTGAACGGGTATCCTTTCATACCAAGGAACCATCCCTGGGCAGGGTGGGAGGGGGGCTCTTGGTAGCTGGTGATTCAATCAGACAGGTAGACAGCTGGGTGACGAAACCGCATACTGACCGTATGGTTACTTGCCTGCCTGGTGCGAAGGTAGTGGACATTATGCATGTTCTAGATAGGCTGGTAGATAGTGTTGGGGAGGAGCCAGTGGTCGTGGTGCATGTCGGCACCAATGATGTGGGGAAATGCATTCGTGAGGTTCTGGAGGAGAAATTTAGGCTGCTGAGCAGGAAACTCAAGGCCAGGACCTCCAAGGTAGCCTTCTCAGAAGTGCTACCTGTTCCACACGCAGGGTCAGAGAGACAGGCACAGATCAGGAGTCTCAATGCGTGGATGAGACACTGGTGTGGGGGGAAGGGTTTATGTTTGTTAGGCACTGGGGTGCTTTTTGGAACAAGAGGGAGCTGTACAAGAGAGATGGGCTCCACTTGTCCTGACAAAGAACCAGGCTGCTGGCGCTTAAAATAAAAAACATGGCAGAGCAGTTTTTAAATAGAATATTGGGGGAAAGTGGTCAGGAGATGAAAAGTCTCTAGTTCGGGATGGCTCATCTCGGAGAGATGAGGGGGTAGCTGTTGCTTTTCTACAGGGAAGTAGATTGAAATTGTCCACTGAGACCATGGCTAGTGATATGGACTGCCTGACAAGGTCTTGAGAGAGCAAGAGGAAGGTTGCGGGCTTAACATGTATGGAAAATTATAGGTGTTTCTATACAAATACTAGAAGTGTCCGCGGTAAAATTGGGGAGTTGGAATGCTTGGTGTTGGGGGGGGGGAATAGACATTGTGGGTATTTCAGAAACTTGGTGGGATGAGGAAAATCAGTGGGATATGATAATTCCCGGTTATATATTATATTGGAAGGCTAGGTAGGGAAGGGTTGTAGCTGGGGTGGCTCTGTATGACAGAGAGGGTA
>NW_015159719.1:0-3142 GCF_001447785.1 Gekko japonicus
GTAGGAGCTTCCATGAGCAGGGCTTTTGGCAGGGCCCATGAGGGGGTGCGCCCTAGGCAAAAGTCTAAATTCTTCTATCAGCGGGCCAACCTTTTTTTGTGAGGCATGCTCTAGAAACATTTTGCAAGAATAAAATACTGTGAGGAACATTAATAATGAACTCTTTAAGTGGTGCAATTGCCCACACACTTGCATATTAAGGAATTTAGTGTCAGACTCATTTAACTTTATTCAGCATGGCACAACTTTATGAGTTGGTTACTTTGACAAACACTGTGCATGATTTATTCTCTGACAGGGAGTGTTATGTATAATTTTTATTTTCCAAAATAAGCAAATGTAGCCAAACTTACTAATGTCTTGAGATAGCATGTTTTCATAATCAACTGAGACATTCTAGTAAGAACACACACTTTTGCTTAAGTGGAAAAAAAAGGAAATGTAAATGGGGGGGTCGATTGAAATGATATGGGATAAAGGCTGCTATCCCATGCACACTTTCTCAAGAGTAACAGTGCGATCCTACAAACACTTTCCTGGGAACGAAGCCCCATTGAACATACCCCAGTTGACCAGTTTAGGATTGCTCTCTAAGTCCTGCTTTAGTGTAGTAAATATAAATTGAAGTGAGTTTCATCTAACTCCGTTCTCTTAGAATTAGACAAAATTGGTAAGGTCATTTTAATTTCTTCATTCTATCTTTACTTAAGAACATAAGAAGAGGTCCATCTAGTCCAGCATCCTGTCTCACACAGTGGTCAACAAGTTCCTCTAGAGGGCCAACAACAGGGCATAGAGGTCAAGACCTTCCCCTGATGTTGCCTCCTGGCTCTGGGATTCAGAGTATTAGTGCCTCTGACTGTGGAGGTTCCCCTCAGTCACCATGGCTAGTAGCCATTGATAGACTTACCCTCCATGAATCTATCTAAACCCCTTTTAAAGTTGTCTATGCCTGTGGCCATCGCTACATCCTCTAGTAGTGAATTCCACATTTTAATCACTCACTGTGTAAAGAAGTATTTCCTTTTGTCCATCCTGAATCTATTTATTTGGCTTCTGAAGAAGCGAATTGTTGGTTCTGATTGTGGCAGGAGTCTGACACCGTCCTACCTTAGTTAATTAATATATATAACATGAAGAGAAATCAGATGGGAATTATTGCTTTCCAATCACTATTCATCTCAGTTGGATGTGCACAGTGGATGGTCAATGTAAAGTACTAATGCTTGATGGACTGTGCCCACAGCAGCTTGCCATATATATACACACACACTCTGGCTTCCATTGCTGGACAACAGCATGTAGCCCACAGGTAAGCATCAGCAACCCTGGGCATGTCTGCCAAATAGCAGCCTATCAAGCACCCAGTGGACCAAAGCCAGCTCCTGAGGCACTGGCAGTACCACTGGGATTCAGTTTGCTCCCAGTATGTCTGACCAAATACAGATCATCCAGAATCCCTGAATTGCCCAGGTGAGAGAGGGCTGTGTCACTTTAAGTGAACCAAAACAGCAGCAGCACGAGGGGCCATTGGGGGACCCTAACACACTCCCTCAGGAAGAAAGCTGTGAGGTTTTGGGAAAGGTGGACAGTGAAGGGGGCTGGCCCACTGATCTGTGTGATGAGAGCAGAGGAGAAGTGTGATCCAAGACTTATCCTTCTACTCTGGTCTGACTGCTACTCAGAGGCCTCAGATGCAAGAAGTAGTGGCCAAATTTGCCTCAATTTTCTCTGACAAACTCAGGAAGACCACACTATCAGAGCATGTTATTTTGACTGGAGACCCCCGCCCCATTTGCTCTGTCTTCTGTACCTTAAAGAGCTACAGAAAAGCAGGAGGAGTGTATAGAGAAAGTGATCAAAGAGATGTTAGAATTGAGAGTAATTACTCCATATGAAAGCCCCTGAAGTACTCCAATCGTCCTAGTCAAGAAGGCTGATGACACAGTGCAGTGTTGTGTAGATTACAGGAAGTTGAACGCTATTACTTAGGCAGATGGATACCCTATGCCTTGGATGGATGACCTTTTATACACAGTTTAAGGGAGCAAGTTTATCAGTACTTTTGGCTTATCAAAAAGGTATTAGCAAGTTGGGTTAGCATCTGAAACACGGGCCAACTCAGCCTTTATTACTCACCTGGGGCTGTTTAAGGGGAAAGTGTTGCCCTTTGGCTTGAAAAATGCTCCAATGACTTTTCAGCATGACTTTTCATCACCTATTAATATCTGGATTATATTGCTGTGTTTTCCGGTTCTGGGGAGGAGCACCAGGAGCATATACAGATTGTCTTGCAGCACTTGCAAGAGTCTGATCTCATCTTGAGAGCTAACAAGTGTCAGCTTGGCCACCCAGAAGTATGGCAGGGAAAATACAGCTCCTGGTGTCCATAGAAGCATTTGGAAAGTGGCCACTCCCAACCACCATGAAACAGTTACAATTGGTTTTGGGGATGGCAGAATATTACAAATGTTTTGTGAGCAGTACAGTAAGATTGCTATGCCTTTAACTGACTTATGCTGGAAATGCCAACCAGACAAGGTAGTCTCAACTGACCCAAGTTGTCTTAAAGCCAAGTATGATGAACCTCTGTATCTCCCCAACTGTATGGCAGATTTTTTCCTGCCAAATCTTCAGTTCCCCTCAGAGTTGCCCTACAGTAGTGTGTATATATTCTTTGTCATAAAAGACTTGACTGTCCCAACCTATGTTTAGATATTTAGTTTAGGATTTTTCTCAGCTCAGAAACTCTATTGAAAATACAACAGCTGTTCAGTTTTCTTTAGACCCTCAAGAAATGGCACGAGGCAAATTACGTTTCAAAAATAGAATAAGGATTTTATTAAACAGACAAGGAATCTCTCCTTATATATAATTGAATAGTGGGTGCCAAAGTTCTAAAATAACGCTTGAACTGTCAGTCAGAAGACGCTGGCTGGGTTGACTGGCTGCTTTGTGCAGTCCCGCCCAGTGTTTCAAGGTCTTTTGCATATGGAAGCTGATTGGACTTCACTGCATTCCACACCTCAAACTCACCCCCCTCCCCGCAAGGCAGTTGGAATGTCAGTTGCATATGGAACCTTCAAGGTCTTTTGCATATGGAAGCTGATTGGACTTCACTCCATTCCACACCTCATACTCC
>NW_015159719.1:4321-4491 GCF_001447785.1 Gekko japonicus
CTCTGAATGTGGAGCCTCCCCTCAGTCACCATGGCTAGTAGCCATTGATAGACTTATCCTCCATGAATCTATCTAATCACTTTTTAAAGTTGTTTATTCCTTTGGCCATCACTACATCCTCTGGCAGCGAATTCCACATTTTAATCACTCTCTGTGTAAAGTAGTATTTT
>NW_015159719.1:4622-4785 GCF_001447785.1 Gekko japonicus
TAGCCTATACTTGAAGCTGGGATTTCTTCTTCTTTTTTTAAAATTTTGTTTATTTTTTCAAATCAAATGTCATTAACCAAAATACATTAACGTAGAAGAGCATTTCCATAACGTTCGAAAACTAAGTCAGAATTGTTGAGAGCCTTAAAATTTCCATGGAGAG
>NW_015159719.1:4834-38297 GCF_001447785.1 Gekko japonicus
TTGTCTTTTCCAACAAACTTTTATACTAATGCTTCACAATAGTAACCATTTATGGTAGTACGAGTTTTCCGGTAGTATATCGTGTGTACGAGAATATTGGAAACCAGATTGTTTCAAATTTGGAATTGGAGGACTGAGCGGTTTGTGCTCTATGTACTTTATCTGTAACTTTAGTCATCACAAATTGTTCCCACACTTTTTCGTGCCAAGCGGATAACGATGGAGGCAATGGAGATTTCCAACATGAGGCTATTGTCAGGCGTGCCGATGCAAGGAGCAAAGAAATTGTTTCCTTATTTCTAACATCTATGTCGGTATCCCAGCGGTTTAGTAAAAAGATTTCGGGTTTAAAATTAAAATTAAGATTGAGCGAGGTTATATCCTTGATCTGTTTTTGGTGGATTCCCACCCATCCACTGTCTTTGAGCAACAACGCATGTGAGCCATTATTTGGTGTCATCTGCAAACTTGGCTACTATACTACCCTCCCCTAGTACCGGCCCCAGTATTGATCCTTTTGAGACCCCACTGCTTACTTCCCTACATTGTGAGAACTGTCCACTGATTCCTACTCTTTGCTTCCTGTCATTTAACCAGTTTTTAATCCATAAGAGAACCTGTTCTCTTATCCCATGACTGCTGAGTTATTTAGGAACCTTTGATAAGGTACCTTGTCAAAAGCCCTTTGAAAGTCCAAGAATATAATATCTACCGGGTCACTGTTGTCTACATGCTTTTTCACTTTCTCAGAGAACTCCAAAAGGTTGGTGAAGCTGGGTTTCCATTTGCAGAAGCCATGCTGATTTTCCCTCAGCATGCTTTGTCCCTCTATGTACCTAGCAATTCTGTCTTTTATGACAGTTTCTATTAATTTTCCTGGGACAGATGTTAGGCTAACTGGCCTGTAATTTCCTGGTTCCCTTCTGGATTCCTTTTTTAAAATTGGTCTCATATCAACTGCTCTCCAGTCTTCTAGTACAGCAGCTGAATTTAGTGATAGGTTACTATGATGCACCCCTGTATCTCCCCAACTGTCTGGCAGATTTTTCCTGCCAAATCTTCAGTTCCCCTCAGAGACTGAGTTGCCCTACAGTAGTGTGTATATATTCTTTGTCATAAAAGACTTGACTGTCCCAACCTATGTTTAGATATTTAGTTTAGGATTTTTCTCAGCTCAGAAACTCTATTGAAAATACAACAGCTGTTCAGTTTTCTTTAGACCCTCAAGAAATGGCACGAGGCAAATTACGTTTCAAAAATAGAATAAGGATTTTATTAAACAGACAAGGAATATACGCATAAATGGAATAGTGTAGGTTTGAGTGCTGAGGTGAAAAAACTTTCTAATATATACAAAGTTTAATTCTTAGAACATTCAAGAGAGTATATTTGTAGTTCATATTTCTTTATATTTCTTTCTTTGAGGGGTACTTTGTTTAGTATGTTTCAGCACAACACAGTTCTTATTGATGTTTCTAGATTTCTTCCTTCAGATATTACAGGTTTTCCTTTAGATAATACAGCTTTTCACTTACTCCTCAGGTGTTTAAACTTCTCCCTTTTATCACAGACCAGGATTCTCTTCCCAACCCCTTTCAGTGGCAGGAAGTTATTTTCTTTGTCCCTAAGAAGCAATAACTCATTTTACTATTTGGCTTGTATGGGAGTTCTCTCTAACTACCCAGACCTTCTGCCAAATCCTTCTTCAGTATCCTTTGTCTGTATAAGGCTGTTCTGTAGCTTTCCTGAGAATCTAACATTCTCCCTCAGAACAATTTTAGTATCTCTAAGACATTGGGGTTTCTCATTTTTGTAGAAGTATTTTTCTGACTATTGTCTGTCAGAAAACACTGACTCCCAAATTTCTCTTCTCAGAAGCCAAACCCTCTGGCTACTGATTCAGGTGTCGGATTTCAAAAGACCAAACAGCGAAAGACCAATTTGAGAAAGACTAAAAGGCGAAAGACCTCTTTCCCCTCCAGATCAGCTGTTTTACATTCTCTCTCAACTATTGCTGGCCAATCAGAGAGTGAGCAGAGCAGCCAATCACCTAAGCTCTTCTCTCCAGGGGAGATTAATTTTTGAACTCCCTGACTCTCTGATACAAGCAGCATTTTTTTTTAAATAAAAACCCCCTGCTTTTCTGTGTAGTCCATCACACCAAGCTTGTGGCAAAAGTAGTCCTGCAGGTCCCTGACTTTCAAAAGCAGTTCACTCTTGTGACAGATGCTTCAGAAAGATGCCTGGGCTGTGTTCTCCTTTAGAAAGGGGGGGGGGTGAGGTACTTCATCCTGTTGCATTTTTGAGTAGGAAGCTGCTGCTGCAGCAAGGGGAGAACTCCACTACAGAGAAAGAATGTCTTCCTGTTGTCTGGGCTACAGAGCACCTGTGGGGATGGCCTTTCCTGCTATGGACAGACTACTCACCTCTAGAAAGGCTGAAATGCATACAGAACAAAAATATATATATCAAAAGTTGATGCATTGGGCAATTACCCTGCATGACTTTGAATGAAAGAACAAACATGTTCCCAGGAAGGAAAACATGATAACTGACATGCTGTCAAGGGAATATACTTGATCTGAGCTAATCCTATAAATGCCAACTGTTAATGTACTCTGTAACATTCTGTTTCTTTATATGATGATAATGTACTCTGTAGTATGCTCAGGAACTAGGTAACCACATTGTTGTATTCTTTATGTACTCTATGGCTTAGCAATGCTGTTTTAGGTTCTGAATTGCTTTGGTATGTCAATTCAATGGGTCAGTTTTGAGAGAAGCTTCTAAGACAGTCCACAGACTCTGGGGAAAAGTTAGTGAAACAGCCAGTGAAAAGCTGGAGGAGGTTGTTGTGAGTTCAGAGATATACAGGCTTCAGAGCTTGTTGAAGAATCCCTGAAACCATGACAACTGTTTATTTACATGGAGAAGGACAATAAAATGAGCCAGAAGGTCAGAGAAAAAAGGAAAGGGGTTTCAGCTCAGAGCTAGCCATTTGGCTTATCTTCCAAGGATGACTGTTGTAAAGCATGATCTGTGGTATGGAGTACATGACATCTAACCTGATTGGGAAATAGTTTGGAGGTATCTCCCATGAGGGCAGGAGCCCTAAATCTGGTGCCAAAGCAGACAGGAAGGTTCAAAAAGGTGGAATCTTCCTTTGGTCATTGTTGAAGTGCTTTGCCCATAAACAAAAAGGTGGAATCTTCCTTTGGTCATTGTCGAAGTGTGGGACCCAGACTCATCTGTAGTGGCTCAGTAGGGGGGGTCTGGGGTTTGATCCACCAACGTTAACCGTCTTGTATTGTAACTTTGCTAGACTTTTCCCCTTAGATCTGCAGTCACTAGCCACGACAGCTATTTTCCATGTATGTGCTCTAGCTTAATCTGTAGCTGTAAAGTTTCTTTCCTGTTCAAGGAAGCAAACTGTGATTTAAATCCTACCCAGATGCCTAGGCTGCTCGTATACACTAAGAACACACATGCATGGGGAACTAAAGTAGAAGAAGAGATTGGATTTATACTCTACCCTTCACTCGGAGTCCTGGAGTGGCTTACAATCTCCTTTCCATTCCCCTCCCCACACCAGACACCCTGTGAGGTAGGTGGGACTGAGGGAGCTCTTTTGAGGACTGTTCTTGAGAGAACAGCTCTGAGAGAACTTGTGACTGACTCAAGGTCACCCAGCTGGCTTCATGTGGAAGAGTGGGGAATCAAAACTGGTTCTCCCAGGTTAGAATCCACGCTCTTAACCACTACACCAAACTAGCTGTCAAATTGAAAAGCTGTCAGAGACATGGGCAGGCTGAGGAGCTGAGTTCCAGAATCAAAGTTAGGGTTGGATCCAGAAGTCAGTTACTGGGAAGTCAGAATGGGATTCAGAGAGTTGTCCAAGAACGAGATCTAGCTGTCTGAAGTCATTTACCAAGCAATCAGAGCAGTTCCAGAAGGTTAGAGTCAAGAGCCAGTCTGTGGGTTACAGGAACAGTCCAAGCTATGGTCACAAAGTCAGCGGTATAGTGACTTGTTGCTTCTATGCCTGACAGCCTCCCTTGGCTGGTGTTTGTAGGTATATGCCTAAGGATCATGCTTGCAGCTAGCTGCTTGGGAGCAATCCTGCAACTACTCAAGCAGCTGACATTGGGCCAGGAGGTAAGCACTTTGTCATCTCTCCTGTAGTTCTGCTTGTAGCCTCTGTCTGCAGTGCTCTAAGGGTGTGGGTGATACTGAATTTCACCTGTTGAATCAGGGCTGAGGGTGTCAGTGGCTCTGCACCAGCTGTTGGCTGTGAATCCTGACAAGCCTGCAGTTTGTCTTCCTTCTTGCTGGCTTCTGCTGACCCAGAGCTGGCTACACAGAGCTCCTCTTCTCCTGAGGAGTTTTTGCTGAGCCCTGGCTGACCAACAACAAAAGCTCTGCTCTTCTACTTGCTTAGAGGCAGCCTTACCAGGGTATCTCAAGAGGCTGGTAGTATAGTAGGCTGGGTTTTATAACTTGAGGTGGTAGCACAAAGAGAAACATGCTTTTACATGCAGACAAACCTGCAGCATGCATGTGAGAACACACAGACCCAGGGTAGGTTTGTGACATAATAAACCTAACAATGCTTAAGACTTTTAGTGATCAGGCAGTGAGGCAGTCTGTATAACAGCTGAATGCTACTGAATATTAAAATCATGTGGTATTGCACGATGGGTTTAATTCTGAAGCCACAGGCATACTAAACCAGAATGTACAACCATTTTCCTGTTGATGAACTAATGACAGAAACCAATAGTATAATTCCAAACAGACCATTCTAAGCTCTTTCACAACTAATGTGCTAACCATTCTTTGTTGTTGTTGTTGTTCAGTCGCACAGTCGAGTCTGACTCTTCGCGACCCCATGGACTAGATCCCGCCAGGCCCTCCTGTCTTCTGCTGTCCTCTGAAGTTTGCTCAGTTTCATGTTCGTTGCATCGAACATTCTTATACCTTAGCAAATAATTGTTTTCCTGATATACTAATCATTCAGTCATTACCTATAGTATTGTCTACTTTAATACAATATCTCTTTTTGTAGAACTGGACATTTTTCTGTCATAAGAAATAACTTGTGGGTTTGGAGCACACCTGAGGAAGTTAATTATTAATCTAAAACACAGAGACAAATTTTGAACAGGCCTGCTTATCCTCTCCATCAGCTATGAATGCCCTTGGTATTCCATTGTGGTTGCTCAGACTAAAAGCAACATTGCCAAAGGACATGCTTTCAAAACAGAGAGAGGTCTGCAGACTGCTGTGGCAGTATATTCTAGCTTCTTCATCTCCACGTTTAAAAACAATATGATACCCAAAAGAAGCACTGTAAGATAAACATTACATCTGAAATGACTGCTATGCAATAATATTCTCTTTGTCTTTTCCTCTCTCTGTGTGTGTAATTTAAATTAATTGAATTATTATTTTGGACTCAAGTAGAAGATTGAAAAATTCTATCGTTTTATCATCATAACTGGACCAATTGTATTATACATTTGTTTCATGAATTTGAAAGGTTCTTTTTAAAAAATTACTCTTGCTGTATTTAGTGAGATCTGCTTTGCTCTATTAAGAGATCATTCATGTATGAATTGATTGACAGTGGGTGTCTGGATATGATGAAAAGACAACTGCAGTAGTAACACATAGAACTGAAGACTGGGCAGGGTAGAGGCTAATGCCATGGTTGCCTTCTGACCCGCAACAGTGAGCACTGCTGTTAGCCTGAGAGAAACAGTGAGACACAGAATTGATAACTCTGGATTGGGAAAATCCTGGAAATTTAAGAGTGGTACCTACCTGGGGAGGGAGCTCTTCAGGGATCTGATGCCATAGAGCTTTTGCTTCAAAGCTGGCATTTCCTCCAGGGGAACTGATCCCTGAGATCTGGAGATCAGTTGTAATTCCAGGAGAACTCTAGCCCCCCTCCCCCCGAGGTTGTTAACCCTAACAGAGAGAGACATACAGAGAGAAAGAGAGAGATGCTCTGCTTGTATACGCTGCCACTCATACAGGCAGTTAGTTCTGCAATATGGGAAGGAGGACAGAAGCACATGTCACACTTGCCCACCCTTCCATGATATATAGCACCTGCTGTGCCATCTTAATGTTGGTGTACTGCAGTAAATAAGAGGGAGGGTGAAACCAGACAGAAGAGGATGTGAGAAATCAGTGATGAGGATGAACGTGACAGTCAAAATGTGGCATGTGCAATTTGGGGGGAGGTCTTTGTTTTAATTTCGTGCATAATTTCCTCAAAACAAACTGTACTTTCCACAACTGCTAATACTGCCAGCAAGGCATAAAAGAAGGCAACCTCCCATCCCTGTTTAAAGAAGTAGAAATGGTGAAGGGGGTATCTCGCCCCATTATACTTGAGTGCCTTAAGCATGTTTTCTCTGTAACAGGCTGCGATACCAGAAGTGAGCCTGGCTGGGAGAAAAATCCCCAAGAACTGCAGTGCTGTAAAATATGTATTTATCTATCTACATTTGGAGACCTCCTGGCTTGGAAAAAAAACCCCCCCCATTCACCCCAAACTCTTATGTTCAAACAAGCTATGTTATAAAAAAGACATGATCTGCATAAAATCCATAAAACAAAGCAGACTATTAAACCTTTAATTAGAAGCCTGGGTAAAAATATGTTTTTTAGTATGGTGCCTAAATGAAAGTAAAGTAGGTTCCAGAGGAGCCTCAAGGGGGAGGGCATTCCAAAGACAAGTTGCCACCACAGAAAATGCTCATTTGATTCCTTTATGCTCATCTGTTTATTGTGTACTTATTTTGTTTGCTTGTCTTCACTTCCTAAACATCCAAGAATTCTACCTCCCTTTGTGGTATTTTACCTTACAGCAGTAATTCTTCCATTGCCATGATTTTGCCTTCTTGATCTCTGTATGATGTTATATTTTCAAAAAAACAGAAGTCATGTTTTGGCATTCCACACACAGGTTCTTTACTTCCCTTTCAGAACATCGTATTTTCTCTCCCTCTTTCTCCCTTTCTCCTTCCTGCTTCCTTCTTGGCTGTTTGCATCTTACTTCAGTGATGATGCTAAACAGACTTCCATGTAACTATTTTTTGTCTTGCTTCCAGAAGCTGCAAGACCATGACAGCAATGTTTGTTAGAATTCTGACTGACCTTGCCTTTGTTGGTGAAAATCCTGACTAAAAACAATTCAGCGTAATTAATTTCTAATTAGATAGCCCTATACTTATAAAAGAATACTTTAATTAAAATGTGGAGTAAAAATGAGCGAGTACCAAATTATCATATTCATTTCCCTGGAAATGAGATTCTAGCACATCAGTCATGCATGTTAATTAAAGCAAAGTTCACTTTGTTGATGTAAAATAAGCTTCAGGTATTGTTGTAGAGACACCTCCGAGAATTGAAATGTGTGGTCAAGAAAATACACTTGATAGCATAGTTAGGTCTCCAAGTGCTAATGACAAACATTAAAACATGTTCAACAACTATCCAACTTTTCTCTTATTCTTTGCCTAAGCCAACATACTGCAGTAAAATAAAATGGTTCTCCCACAACTGGACTAGTAATACTATTGGGTTAGATCCAGCATGGCCTGGAGACCAGCTAGAGATTTATGCAGGGCTCTACTGGTAGCAGGAGCTTCTTTGCATATTAGGCCACACACCCCTAGTGTAGCCAATCTTCCAAGAGCTTACAGAGCTCTTCTTACTGGGGCTACTGTAAGCTCTTGGAGGATTGGCTACACTAGGGGTGTGTGGCCTAATATGCAAAGAAGCTCCTGCTACCAGTAGAGCCCTGGATTTATGTGAAAGTGACATCAGTGTATCTCTGGGGATGCTCTAGAACTCAGCACAAACTCCATGGTTTTACCACAGAGTTTTTGTGGAATTCTAAAGCATCTGGCGTCATTTGTGGTTTAACCCAGAAAAAACATTGGCGCACTGGGGAGCTGCTGAGATATGAGGCCTTTTGTTGGAGTATTTACAGTATTTACAAGTTCTCTCCCTGATGCCATGAAAGAGTTAACCAATGCTAATGGTTAGTTAGGTAGGACCGATGAGTGTCAAGTAGAAGTTCCCATGCTAGAAGGGGAAGATTCCCTAGCCTGGTTATTGATTAGTTTGTAATTGGGAGACCTCAGTTGCTATGCAATAATATTCTCTCTGTCTTTCCCTCTGTGTGTAATTTAAATGAATGGAATTTGAACTGTTGAAGATCTCAAAATATATCTAGTCCACTTTCCTAGAAGATTTAAAAATTCTATCATTTTATCATCATAATTGGACCAATTGTATTATTCATCTGTTTCATGGATTTGAAAGTTTCTTAACAATTTTTTGTTGTTGCTTACAATGCCTTTTCTACTCTTGCCGTATTTAGGGAGACGTTGCCTGAGTTTTGGCATGTAGTCATTTTGGGTTTCTGTATAGGAAAATTGATCTATAGAAGTTTCATGTTCCCCTGTGTAATTGCTAGAAGTTTCCTGTTCCCCTCTGGAATGTATCTGAAGCCATATGGCTTGACCATTTGTCCAAATTGCCCCCATAAATCCAGATGCCTCAGTGAAGCATGTAGAAGGGCACGTAGCATCGTCTTACTGCAGAGGACGACTGCTATTCCCCAGCTTACCCCAACCCATTTTCCATGGCAACGCCAAATTTGGAAAGTACCTGTCGCATTGGATTGGCTAATGGCCAAAGCTAATTCTAATGAGATTGGGGTTCAAATTAGCTAACCCGGGGAGCAGAGCTCACTTTTCTTGCTTGCTCCTAAATGTACCCTGAAATGCTGTATCTCCGTTGTGTGCTCTTTGGGAGAGAACAAAGGATTTCTCAAGCACATGGCTGGAACCTTGGACAAAGATGAGACCTAGTGGACTTTATTCCAAATGGACTCTTTTGACTATGGACTACCCTGGTAACTATGCAGACTTCTCTAATGTTTAGTTAGGGCCAAAGGGCCATAAGTTTTGTTACTTTATAATCTCTTCTAGCCTGGTTACAAGTATCTGCTAATAAACTTTTATTCTGTTTATAATTGTGTCTGATTGATGTACATTGACTCTAAGCTTTTTCCTGTCGCCTGAACTGCTCGCCAAAGGCTGCTACCAATAAGGTTAACTGTACAGAGTGTACAGGTTGTTAGAGTGTAACCCCACATACCAACTGAGGTTCTGGGATCTCTCATCTCAGGCTGGTGAGGGGATTATGTTAGAGATCCTGGTGGCATGTGTCTGTAAATCCATAGAGAGACTACCTCTCCTGGGTTTTTGTGTAAATCTCATTGTCTCAGTCCATGATCCTTTCCCTTTCCATTCCTGGATTGGTCTGGGGGAGAGACAGGATCATGACAGTTTCCTTCTCTTTTCTCATGTTCTAAGATCAGATGAGAGCATCCATCTTGGTGCTAACAGTAACTAGCAAGATGTAGCTAGATAGATTGTTTTCTTGTTTTATTCTTCCATGTAACCTTCCGTGATATCTTAGTAACTTTTCTTTTAGTTAATTCACATGTGTGTGCTGTGTTATTATTTTTATGTTCCAACACCTTTCTTCCCGCCCCCCTCCTATCATGAGGCCTGATAACCCTAGTTTTGTCTCTGCAGGTCCCATAGCCGTGGAGGGTGTCAAAGGAGGTAATCTTCTTCCCTTTTCCAGGAACATTTAGGAATCAACGGAAGGCACTGTAAACTGTTAACATGCCGATCCCACCCCACCGTGAAACTTAGAAGTTGACATTGGAAGGCCATTATTAAACTGACATTTATTTTAAACAGACGTTTTGTAATTCTTGTAAGATTCAAATACAGTGTAGAATATACTTCTCTTACATTGGCTGTGGTCACACGGAGCATTAGCCACGCTACTGAGATGGATGATAGGCGGATTTTCCGGGCACGATCACACCGCAACATCTGGGAAGCGTAGAGCTCCCATGGCGAACCTGAGGCTTCCCGCCAAAGATGCAGGGTAAAAAACTAGTACCTCCGAGGTACTGGTTTCCAGAAACCGCGGGGCAAGGGCTGGCGTCTGATCGCATTTCCAGTGGTAGTTTGAGGCATCCGGTGCCTGCCCATGTCCCGTTGCAAACAGGGTTTCCCCCCCCAAGTCTCCACATGATGCGCACAAGCACCCAATGGTGTATGCGCACAAAGAGGAAAGCGAAAGTTCCGTTGCTGCGCAGAATCGCACATGCCGTTGAACACGAAACCAAAAGTTCCACTCCTCTGTCCTTCGGCTGAAAATAAAATAAATGACCCCGTTTGCCACAGCAGCAGCGCCTAGCCATTGCTGGTGTGATCGCGCCGCTTCTTTGCCGCGCTGCAGGATCGTCGTGTGATCGCCACCCTCGTTTACCCACCGGCGCCGAGGGAAGGACCAGTGGTGTGCCGCCGGTGCATCTGATCGCATAATTGCGGATCAAACTGCACCGGGGCAATTAGCCATGCCCCCCCGCCATATCCAGCCCGTGTGACCAGGGCCATTGTTTAGATTTAAGAAAAAAACAGAAGGCACTGAAAACTGTTAATATACTAATTTTAACACATCCAATAAGCTGTGTATGATATACCATGGAAATGATTGCCCACTCATTTATTTCAACAGAGCTTAACTCATTTCCATGGAGGTCAGTGGGGAGTCTTAGTTCCAGTACCATTTTCGGCAGCATCACCTGCATTACTTGTTAGTTGCATATCAAATGGAGGCAAATCTGATTCAGTACTACCTGAACCACATTCTCGTTCACTGGTCTCTGGCTTGCCCTCTGGAAAGTTGCCTCCCTTCTACAGTGTTGTTTCTGTTTGTTTCCTGGATGGGAACTTGGGAGAGAGGAGAAGGAAGGGTTTTTTTTTGTTTTTTGTAAATTAATTTAGAGCTATCTACGTTATATTTTTTAAAACTCTGTTGTCTAAACTCTTTGCTATGATTCATGAACCTATGCTGCTTTTCCCTGTTAGATGTAGCAAAAGGAGGCAGTGGGAAATACTTTTAGGAAGGGTATACTACACACTATTCTTGCCTCCAGGGTGGACAGTGCATTAAACCAGCCAAGTCTACACAACCCAAGCCATTACCCTCAGTCTAGTCCCAGAGCCATGTATGGCAGTCTGCCAGGGCTTATTACACTGCCTCTATTTACTGTCTGGCTGGGACTACAAAAAAAGGAGCACTTGGCTAGCCAGAACACAAGGCTGATGGACAATGTACCACTTGGTGCATCATAAGTCGCATAGGCCTGCTTTAATAACCTCATGCAAATATCTACAGGATGGCTTTTAGGGTGGACTTAATGATAAGATTTAAGGTTTCTTGAAGTACCCCACTTGATAATCTGACTGCAAAAGCCAAATAAACTAAACAGAATCATTTTGTGCACAGCTGTTGCTATGACAACAGATAAATGGTATTAAAATTATTGCATTGGTAAATAGAACCCCTACCCGCCTGCTGAAAATGTTGTGTATGGGGGTTACAATTAAAAATGTTTAGTGGTGAATAGCACAGTGAGAAAGGTAAAACAGATGGCTGGGGATCTCTCTCTAATGACTGTATTACTTGGGAATACCATATACACTGTCAGACAAATACATAGCACCTAAAACATCCTTAAAAAGTAAGAATAGAATAAGAAATAGCACTTCATCATTCTTGCTCTTAGATATTGCAGGTTAGTGTTGGCAATGCAATTTACAGTCTTACTTCAGCGGTATATTTCTGAGGCATTTACCTTTTAAAACTGGAATAAAAATTATGAAATGATGAAGGGTACTAGAACAGCCAGATATTCAAAGAAGCCAATTAAGGACAAAATTGTTCTCCGCTGATATTTACTGTTTATGTTCCTGAAGTATTGAATTGTTTTTGTTGCATTTTCCTATCCATTTAGGAATTAAGTTGAAGGCAACAAAATTTACAGAAAGGTGTATTATATATCTCCACCTGCAGCATGTTAGCCGAATTGCTTTATTTGCAGCAATTGGCAATTTAAATCTGGGTGCTTGCCAACTATACCAAGGTCCTGTTCCCACCAAAGGTTACCAGAGAAGGAATCGAGGCTGGTGTTGTCAAAATAAATGTCTTTTACTTAAAGGATATAAATCTCATACAAACAATGCTGATGCACTTACACATTCAATCAAGTTCCTTAGAAATACAGTATTAAAATAAGCACGGTTGCATTAGCAGGAAGGGTGATGGTGGGTGATACTTATCTGTCTTCTCAGCTTGGTTGTTCCAATGAAGAATGGATGGGAAGAAAATAGAAATCTAGGGAGTTTTAACACACGACTAGAACCAGCCAGCATGTGTGGGTCTCTTGACTGCAGATCAAGAGATCAAAGTAGAGGCAAGGGTTTGGGTATAACAAGCTGGACAAAAGGGGAGTATAAAGCAGACAGGGGTTGTTGCGGGGAATGCTAGCTAGCAAGGGCCAGGTGAATGGTCCTTACCTTTTATAGGTGGTCTTTTGGGTGGGTGGCAACTGTGCCAACCCACCTACCTATTAGTCCGTCCCAAAAACAATCCTATTGGTTGCGTGTAGTGAGGGGTGGCTACCTAGATGGTTGGACAATATTGTAACCTAAGACCTAATTCAAAGGATGGCATCTGGGCAAGTGTGAAAACTTGGCGTCAGAGTGCTTCATTGAAGTGCAGATGAAGCCTGGCCATTCCTCTGGTTATCTCAAAGGTCCATCTGGCAGGAAATGCCAATGTAGAGACAAAGCAGAGATGTGGAGTGCGTGACCACAAACAATTCAGCAATGGGGGCTGCTTCTTCTCAAGTTGTTGTTTTGCTGACAATAATGGAGATGTGTGCTTCCTCACCAGGCTGGTAGTTGAAACCTCATTCATGTGTTAAGGCTTATGCAGGTACCCTCTATGTGTAGCATCACAACAGATGACTTGTACAGTTTTCTGAGCCTATGTGTATGTGTACACAGTCCATAGTGTAGCAATAAACATAGTTCATAAAGCAAAATATCAATTCTCATTTCTTAACAAGCACCCTAGACGTTTACTGTGAAACAGTCCAAATAGAAATCTGTGTGGATTCCCCCCTAATGAGAACAGCAAAGAGAAGATAGGGATTCCTCTGCCGCACCCTAAAATGAGGGTGCTTGGTGAATGTATATCTTCTTACAGGCTGTTAGTATTTCTTCTCATCAACAGTATGCAGTATGCAGTGTTGTGTTTAAAGTTCATCTCAGACCATTCATAGGTTCTCAGTAAAAGATTCTAGAGGGGATATTTATTTATTAAAACATTTATACCTTTCCTTTCCTTGTAGTTCAAGGCATCTTAAAATAATAGTTAAAAACATCTCCGGTTAAAACCAGAATAAAGTAACAGATCCCAAATCTCTCACTTCCACCCCCTTAAAAGACGCCTGCCATTCAAACCCCCCCAAAAGCCCAGTGTTCTGCCTCATGACCTTTAAGTTTCTTTCCCCCATTTCTGCTTACCTCAGCACCTGTACATGTCCTTCCTTTGGCCCCTCCTTCCTCTATTATTTCCCCTTGCTGCTTAATCTGTACTTATGATCCCCTCCCTTCCTTCTTGTCATCAGATTCATGGCACTGAAGCATTTTAATTTTGAAAATGGAAGGTGTTTGGCCTTAGGGTTACCAAGTCTCAACATATGATCTGATGGTTGAAGTACAGAAAATTTTGACTCACATAAAACTGTTAGTGGGGTTGCAAACCTCCAGGTCACACCTGGAGATCTCCTGCTATTATAGTTGATCTCCAAATGACCAGGATCAGTTGCCCTGGAGAAAATGACTGCTTTGGAGGGGGGAATCTATGGCATTATACCCTGCTGAAGTCCCCCCCTCACCCCACCCTCCCCAGACTCTACCCCCAAATCTCCAGATGTTTCCCAACCCAGAGCTGGCAACCCTATCTGTGAGTCATCATGAGCCACCTTTCGGCTCTGTCCCCACCCCAGTCAGAACAACAGAATGTAGACCTTGTGGAGGAATTCTGTAACCAGGGCATCACCACCAATGTTCCCTCTAAGCTGCAGAGTCTTATGAGTGAAAATTCTACTTTGTGAGCTACTGTCATTAAAGTTGTGAGCAAGAGATTTGGCTATTGCATAAATTAGTTTGCTCTGGAGCCACTCTTCCTGAGCTAAGACAAAAATGTGTGAGCCAGAGGCTAAAAAACTGTGAGCTAGCTCACACTAACTCAGCTTAGAGGGAACACTGATCACCACCAAGACAGCCCTTTCTCTGCTATTTACCTTACCTCTGAGGTTAGAGGCGCACAGAGCAGGGCCTCTGCAGATTTTAACAGCAGGCAAGGTTCATATGATCCTTTAAATATCCTGATCTTAGACTGCACTTTTACTTTTACTACATAAATCTTTGGAATGCAGCTTTTATGTATTAGACTAAGGTGGCTATGCATTGCACATAGTTATGTGATTTAAAAAAATGAAATACAGAAGCTTGGGGTTGCGGTTTAAAGTGGAACTCTGGTGTGGAGGAAGGAAGACTTTGCTCTGAAAATCACTACTCCAATGTTTTTTTTTTTACCTAGGCTGAGGAGCAGGGATGAAAGCAGGCTGGGGTGGGTGGCAAATTTGATCAGTGTGATGGTAGCCTCAGGAGAAAGGGTTAAATATCCCCCTCTCTGACTCCTTTAAATGGCAGCCCTGGTAGCTCAGTTTTCTTTTAAAAAATAAATATCCTAAAAAGAATGATGAAACTGCTCTTGAACTTGCACTGAACACATAGAATGGATCTTATGAACCAACAGTGCTGCACATAGAAGCAAATCTTCCCCTTTCCCCCAGCAGTAACCTGTGAATCCTGAAAAAACAGTTTTTCTGGAGGTCACAGATTTTCACATGCAGAAAGGTCTGCAGTGAAGAGCAGGAAATCAATGGAATCAGCCCTCTGATTCCTTCATCTGCCAGCAAAACCTCTTGCACCACTGGATGTTCCACTAGTGGAATGGGAAGGGCGAGAGCCATCTGCTTAATTATCCTCCCAAACTGCATCTCTCTGTGCCATGTGGCATTTTGCCCACTGGCAGGATCTCTTCAGTAGTCTATTCTGCATGGAGAAGATGAAGGGGGAGGTAAGAGCTGCTTTCAGAAGGGGTTTTCAAATGGAACCCATAATGGAAGGGCCCACTCAGCAACAACCCACACTGGAAGGGAAAAAAGAAAGTTATTTAGAAAAGGAGTTGGTTGCTTGAACTCTAACCTTTGCCAAACCTTTTTGTACTGCTTTGTTGGCCTTTCTCTCTGTCTGTAATTGGCACCTGGTTTTTAATGGTGACTTTTACCAGATAAGGGCTGTGGTGGCTTAGAGGTTAAGATGCTGAGCTGCAGACTGGAAGGTCTGTAGCTTGGCAGTTTGAGACCCCAGTCCCGCGTGATGGAGTGTGCTCCCATCTCTGGCCCCAGTTGCTGTCAACCTAGCAGTTTGAAAGCAAGGAATTGCAAGTAGATAAATAGGTACCGCTTCGGTGGGAAAGTAACAGCATTCTGTCCACCTCAGCGTTTAGTCATACCAGCCACATGGCCACGGGCAAGTCTTCAGACAGTGCTGGCTCTTCGACTTGGAAACGGAGATGAGCGCGACCCCCTAGAGTCAGATTTGACTGGCTTTCGAGCAAGGGAAACCTTTACCTTTACCTTTTTACCAGATACCATTTGTAATTAAAGGAAAAAAAGAGAGATGTTTGTAACTGGAAGGTCTCCAAAACAAAGATCATAAAAGACTGTGGTGCCTGGGACATTTCCCTGCTTTGAAATTAGTTGTATCATATACAATTAAGTTTACCAGGCATTTATTAAATCTAAATATAGTTCTCATTTTAATTCACTCCCCTTGCACTGTTCATTCTTCCTATAACATATAAAATATTAACATTTTGCCTGGTTTTGGAGTTGCCTAAGACCAAGGAATTGAATTCTCTGGAACTGGTGTTAACCACTTATTTTGCAGCTGTGGCTGTCAGTATCAACAACGTTCAATCTTTTTTCTTCTTTACCCTATGGCTTGCTTATTATTATCTCTTATCTCTTCTCTAATTGGCAATCAAGTTTGGAGCAAGGAAGATAAGAAGCTACATGCTGTGCTTCTAGGGAGTTAAATAAACTGCAATATTAATTTATTAATTTACAAATTGATGTGGACCATCATATTAATGCAGTGGAAATATGTGAACCAAAATGGCATACAGTTTAATCACATTTATTTTGTGTTCATATATTCCATCTGGCTCATCTGCCAGTGGAGAATTATCAGACTGCTTTCCTTTTGTCAAACAAAGCCCAATCTGTATCTAGTATTTGCTCTGCTGTTTTACCAAACCCACACTGAAACAGAAAAGGATGTAGCTCAAAACCACATTCAAATACCCGGGGCAACGCCATATGGACTGCAGAGTCACCCCTGAATGCCATAAAAGGGCCGTAAATCTATGCAGACAGCTACCATAAAACCGAGAGATCAAACAAAGTGAAAGTGGCATGCAGTCTGGACACTGCCATAAAATCCAACAATCTATCAAAGTGAAAGTAGCATGCAATGTAGAGGAGAATTTCTGTTCCTGTCAGCGTATTGGAAGCACAAATAGTGACTCAATCCAGAGTTGGCTAGTGCTGAACTATTTACAGTGGTTTATTTACAGCAATATATACATACAGTCCATATAGCACTTGCAGTATCTAATTCTCCAGGCAAACTGACAAAGTGCTTTGCATATAATCCAATCCACAAGAGTGATGAAGAACACACAGACTGTACTGAATATATACGTCTCAGCACCAATCAGATTGAAGTGCTGACTCATGGTGACAGTAGTCAGGATGATGCAACCTATGCTCTGGTGACTTGTCACATGACACTCCATCTGTCACCACAGATCAAGATGATCTAATAGACTACCTTTACCTTTACCTTGGCTGTCATCTTGCTTGCTATACATCATAGTATGCCATCAGTTCCAGTGTGGGTTTGGTAAGACAGTGGAGCAAATGCTAGATGCAGATTTGGAAGGGCTGGGTCATATTTGAATGTATGAACTAGTCCCAGAATATTAAGGAAATAAACCATGAGACAGCAAGAAACAAGGAAAATCCTGTTAGCCAAATGGCAATGGCCTCAATCACTGATTTCTTAGGAAGGTACTATTTCTTATATGTATTGTATAATTTCAATTTTAAAAGTTGCTTTGCAAATGTTGAAAATTCTGTGTAGATTTTAACTTGTTACCCATTTTTCTGCTGGCTCAACAGAAGGCAGTTAACAAATCAAAACTTCACAATTTAATGCAAAATAACAGTACTGGTGTATGGAATATTATTCTTGATGGAAATTGGGGACAACTGATGTGGCTCTGTCCTCAGGTTTTAGAACTTGGTGGGTCTTTCATTAGCAATATTAGTGATGGCAGGTGGAGGGCTAGAGCTGGGCTTCCTTCGACAGCTAGTAGCCTTCTAAAGGAGTATTCCCCCCCGTCAGTGTTTGTGATATTTTGTTGTTTTTTTAAATACATAACTAAATCAACAGATGTTAATGTCAAGAATTTCCATGGTACAAAGGCCATGGAAATGTTCCTGTTTGTAGGTTCTGGTTTATTTCATTAGATGATAATTGTGTGTTAATCCTTTGTCTTTAAATAGCTTTCACACAGAAGTGTTGTTTATCTATGATTATGCAAAGCTGTAAGCCACATCTGTGCAACCTATTCAGAGATGTTGTATAGGGGTACAAAATTGTTCCTTCCAAACATGGTACCACTTAAAAATAAGCCTTTAACCCATAAATTCAGAGGGCATTGCCCAATGACGCCATGCATTCTTGTGGTACTCGCTGAGGAGTTAGTCCTGCAACCACTCCTGTAAAAACTAGTCATTTCAACGGGATTGTGCCACAGCAGATTCTTTGGGTTGTACTCTAAGGATGTACAATAAATCTGCATGAATACCCAAGTAGTAAAATGAATAATGTATTGAGTAAAGCTTTTGTTTGTTGTTTCCAGTTTGTTCAATTCTGACTATTTCCCCTTTTTTTGCTCTCAAGGTTGCTTCCCATTTTGTTTTCAATTTTCTGTCCACCCTCTGTAATTGTGCACTCTCAGTCATATGATATTATTTCTGCTTAATGTCTGCAGAACTGAAACCTTTTATAAACAGTGGGAGTGTTTGAATAATGTATGGCAAGTGCTAAGAGCTGTGCTGGTGCATAATCACAACACTATTTGTAGGACTTCCGTTTTCCCTGGCATAGCTTTGTGAACTGGGAAGTCATTAGTATGAATGTTTGCTGAGGTAAGTGAAAGGGAATAAGCTCTTGAGCCAATTATCCACACGGTCATTTCCTGAAAAGAACAATTTAAGAACTGGGACAGTACACCCAGGCCTTGATTTGAAGATAAGGCATGACAGAAATGATCTCTTAAGAAGTCCATCTGATTTCCCTCTTGGTTTGACCATGGGTCCTCTAGCATGGCTTCACCAACCTGCAGACTATTTGCCTCCTATGCTTCCTTTGCCATGAACTCCACTGCTCGGCTTTAGTGGCATGATGGAAAGCTTCCTGTGCTTTTTATTCTTCTAGCAGAGATGCTTGTTAAAAAAAACCCAGCAAGCATTTAAATAAACCATTGGGGGGGGGGAGTGACTTCATGTAACAGAAAATACTTCATAAAAGATTCCATCATCTTAAATTGCTGGCATAAATAACGTAGGTTTTTATTTGATATTCCCACTCTATATCACTTCACAATCCATTTATTGATTGACATCATAACAGGAAATGCCACGCAAGAGGAGAATCCTTGTATTGCTCAATGTCTACCATTCTAAATCAGATTTAAGACCGTTAATGGTTATTTTTTTCTGAGCCCTGTTTCTGTGTAACATCTGTTCTCTGGACTCTGGCACCTGAAATGCCAAATGTCAGTGTGTCTCAATACTAATTTACTAGGGGAAAGAATTGTTGCTATCAACTCATTTTTAAAAACAAGAACAGAATGTGGTATTCATATTTTCTTCCCTTCCTCTTCACACTTCATAGGATTTTCAAATAATCTCTCTGGCAGACATAATAATTTCTGAAATTTGTACAGGGAAGCAGTTTATTGAAAAAACACCTGGAGTAGCTTTAATTAGATATATTTTCTGCAGAAAATGTATCTGCTTTGCTTGTGTCCAGGCATCACTAATAAGAATCTGAAGCACATATTTCCAACTTTCTAGTGCATAAATGTGTTCGCCTTCCAGTGAAAACAATAAATTGCATGGCATGAAGCTTGTGGAGTAACTATCTCCAAATAAGTATCAGTGTTCTGGTAATTATGAGTGATGAGAATCCACATCACAGTCATGAACCAGTGGTAAAAACAGTGGGGTGGGCCCTATGGCTCCTTTCCATTAACTGAGGAATCTCGTTCCAGTGGTTAGAGTCCTGCATTGATGGGAGACGCTCTTTATATCAGAAAAAGGCTCCTTCCTCGAGAGTAAGATTCATCCCTCAGCAGAGCTTGAGTGTTGTAGTAGCAACCTATCCAATGAACTGACTTCAGCTTTGTGAAGTAAAAAAATAGCTAAATATTTTTCATCAGCCGCTTTAAGTGACAAATGCTTTTAATTGCAACCAACCGCCTGAAGTAACTTCAGCCTTTACATGGTTATCTGTGCTGCTTTTTATGATGCTTTAAAATAGCCATTCTGCCTGAAGTGCAGATCTATGAAATTGAAAGGGTTTATCTTGTATCTATTGTCTGTGATCTCCTGAAAGATGCTGCTTTTTTACTTTGTCCTTGAAACAGGCAGATAGGGAGATGAATGTAATGTTTGCATTTGTTAGGGATAGAAATGCTAGAAAAAATACTTGCAAATACTTTTACTGAGTAAATGTCAAACAGCAAGCTCATGGGAGATTAGAACACTGGTATTTTTTGTTAGATTCACTAGTATGGTATATCCAGGAGTCTCTATTATGTAGCAGAGTGCACAAGGCTTACATGCAGCAGCTTCTCTGTACTGTGTGTCCTAGCACAGTTATGAAGTTGCATGGCCAGTTTCAAACTAGTAAGAGCCCTTTAACTACTTTCTAAATAAAGAGGGAACTACTTTCTAAATAGTGTAGTTGAGAGTTAGGGATAAGATCTAATCTAACTAGCTAGGATGGATGCAGATGCAGAATGCACATCCTGCATCCATGGTGCCAAAGATGGAAAACGTGCTCCTTCTTTATATGTGTGTGTGAGAGAGGTTAAGCCAGAAGGAAGGAAGTCTTGTCCCTAAGAATAGCATTCTACTTCAAAGGGATAGTATCAGATAGTAGGAAGAAAAGGATGCTCTGTGTGTCCTGATCCCTCTATCTCTATCTAAATCTACGGTGCTGTCTCCAAAGTCTAAGGCAGGAGACAGTGTGCACTCTTCCACTTCCAACATTTTTAAGGTATGGATGGATATGGCTGTCATCAGTGTTACTATAATGGCTATCTGTTATGTACAGGTTTTCTTTAACACAACCAGTATTCTATTTTGATTTTTTAAAAAGAAAATCTCCCATTCAAGGTTCTCATTCAAAGAACATAAAAGTCCAGTGTAGAATGTACAGTCTCATACTCTTTCCCCCCTTTCTTTTCTATTTCCAGATCAGCACAGCCACAAATCAATAAGACATGCATTATGAATACTTGTGGTGCACTGGGTTTGTCCACCATTTTATGCTGGAGGCTTATCTCTTCAGTGACTGAAAATGCTCTTCCTTTTCCAACCAAAACAATGTTAAATTTTAAAATATCCAATAGATAGTCATGACCACAGTGAAAATTTATAACGTCCATACCCTGCTCTTTTAGGCTTTCCAGTCTTCTTGCTTGAACATGAACTTATCTGAGGTAAATGTCTTCACATGTTTCTTCTATTATTAAGACTGACCTTTAATTCTGTACTTAACTGGTTTATTTCCTTAGGGACTCACCATAAACCTGTCTTGGAGTCTTGCTTTTATTACTGTCACCACCAGAGGGATGCCATGTTTGAGTTCTCCCAGAATGGAAATTTATGCCATTGTGCAAATAAAATTCATTAACTGTTACATTGCCTGCTACTTTCATTGCCTTTGTTCATGGCACCAACCATAGCAAGCAGGGCCATAGTCTAGGTGGCTCCAGTGGGTGTACTACTACTCTACCTGATTGCTTCTATTTCAGGGATAAGAATGTTTTGATGCTTTCTGATTTTTTTTTTTAGTGATAGTGTATCCAAATCCACCCAGTTTGCATGCTGAACTTGCCAACATATGTTGCCCCTTGGCTCAGAGCAGATCCCCCCAAAATCATTATTACCTTTTTCATATCTAAATCAGTCTGGAAAAGTCTCTTTCTAACAACTATTTAGAGCATGTCTCTGTGCTTGAAAGAGGGTAAGGGATAGCTTGAAGCAGTTAGTATTTATTTAGAGGGGGTATTCATTATCAGTAGGTAATAGCTTTAGAGGGGGTATTCATTATCAGTAGGTAATACTGATAATGCACTTAAAAAATAACAATTCTTAAACAATTCAGATGCAGGTAATGAACAGACAGTAAAATATACTGGTTTCTTGTTGTTAACCACTGCTTTTTCTGTACATTTCCCCGAACCCTACCAGGAAATGTGATAACTCCACCGTGTGAAGAAGCATTAAACTTGATCTAGTTTGTACCAGGATTTGCTCATACTTTCTTTTCAGACTGTAATGTATTCATTCCCGACCGTGTGTGAGGCTAGGTCTCCATGCAGTCATGCGAAGCGCCTGAGCTTTGCTCCCAGAGACAATGGCCCAAGCGGATCCTAGCCCGCACCAATCAGAGGGCTAGGCTCCGGACTGAGAGTCCATGGAACTCTCGGCCACTGTAAATAGCCTATCACTAGTGTGGGGGTGTGTTTTGGGTGTCGGATTGTGCACATATAAGACGGCCTGCGAGCCGGGAAAAGTTGTCTTGTTCTTTCCTGAAATAGTATGAGAGCTGAAATCACTTGTAAGTCTCTGTACTTTTCACAGACAATGGCAAAGCTTGTTAAGGAGAGAGATGGAACAAGTTGCTGTATCCTGTTTTCTCTCATTCTGTTGCTTAGCCAGGACATGCTCTTCATTCATTCCGTTAATGTGCAAGTTCAGATGTTCGAAGTATGGAGAGGAGATCTTAGCTGAGTTTAGCCTTGGTAGGCAAAAAATGATGTCTTCGTAGTTAGCTGTTGTAAGATCTAGGCTGCTGATTGTGCATCCTTTGCAGAGTTACTCCTGTCTAAGCCTTTTAAAATCAATGTCTTTAGACTATAGTAGCTCTGGATAGAAATGCACTGTCACTCTCAGAAGAACAAACGTTCAGTTCTGATTAACAAGAAGCAAGAGTTCAGAAATTATATATTTTTCTTCTCATTGGTCAATATGCACAAGAGGGGACTAAATCAGAATATCACTACTTTTTTATATATGCTTTATACTGGTGATTTCTTTTCCAGTGACTAGAACAATAAAATGGAGAAGTGGGCTGGTTTCTCACTAGCCATGCTATGGTTACTGAAGAGAACCTCCATGTTCAGAGGCAGTAAACCTCTTAATACCAGTGCCACGAGACAAAATCAGGGGAAGGCCTCAGTCTCTATGACCTGTTTGTGGACCTCCAGAGGAACTGTGTGAGACAGGATGTTAGACTAAATGGACCACTGGTCTGATCCTGCAGGGCTCTTCTTTTGCCTTTAAACCCCCCCCCCCCCCACATTTCTGCTGCATGCAATAAACCTAAATAATGTTTAGAAAAGTTACACACATCCTTGACCTTACTATTTCTTCTATCTGAGAATGTGTTCAGATTGAGCTTCTTTCCTTTGGATGGAAAAAGGCCTTCAACAGACACAGGTAATCAGGCACAGATCAACCCAGTTGTCCTTACTCCTGTTGCACCTCCTCTAAACAGAGCCTTGCCTACAATAAAACCACTGATGAAAATACCATCCAATAACCACAGTAAAATTTCAAGGCACCATGGCAATCTGGGACCTGGGATCTGTTGAGTTCTGTCTTAATATGTATAAATTACAATTTGGAAGACCTAAACTTCCTTGATAACTTGTGTCTTAATTTCTCGATTTGATTTAATAACTGTTGTGTGGAATGCCCAATTTGAATAATGAATACCCAGTATTCATTTCTCTATATACCAACTTTCCCTTTTGTCCTAGTCCTGATAACATTCAGAAAGCAACTAAGCATTTTCTTCGATATAGCCTCCAAGCAGTTGTTTCTCGATTTGATGAAGTCTGATTATCAGCACAGCCTTCATTCCACTCTGAATTGAAAGAGTGTTGGAATTTGTCACTTTGTCAGAAGATGATTCCATTATAAATCATCAAAAGGGGGCTCACATAGCATTGAAATATTATAAAAATTGCCTGTAATCACAATCTACTACCATAAATTATTGGAAATGTTCCTTGGTAGAAAGCTAAACTCAGTTAGATATTGCATTTACATGGTGCCATACTGATTCTTATGTTTGTGCATCCTGATGTGTAGCCTGAACTGACCTTCTTTATGAAGCCCATTGAAACCTTTATAATTAGCCTGAGGCTTTGTGTTTTCTGACGCTTTACAGTAGTATTTTAGTGCGTCTGTCCTTGGGTATTCCTAATACATTGTGATATCATGCGGGTAATTCTCAGAAAAGTATCATCTCGTGTGGTGTACTAAATCAATTTACTGTTGAATGTTAGTAGAAGAATTATGAAGGCCAATGAGCAATTGTAAATATATATGATGCCATGTCTCATAAGCAAAATTCTGCTGGATATATCTGCATAATGGCTCGTGCCAGTAGTAACTCTTTGTTAAATCACTAATGGTAGTGCTGTGCTCTGCCCAGTTTATTATTTGTCCTGGAAATAATTCAGCACTGCTTTTTCAGTAAGTGACAATCATAGAAAGAGGTTGATCTGAGGAACTGTACGTGCATTCCTTGAATAAATTTTTTTGGTCTTAAAGATGTCACTGGACTCAAACTTTCTTCTACTGCTTCAGACCAACGTGGCTGCCCACCTTGATCTAACTAGATTGTATAGATTGTAACCAGATTGCAGTTTCCTGGTCCAACACCATACAATTCTCGTCCTGTAATACAATTTCCCCCCTTTAAACACAGTTCAGATTATTAACATTTGTAGGCATTATTTCTCTTGGAATGATTCCACTATGGACTCTGGTCCTTCTTACTTACTGCTGTCTAGGATAAGTGAGTTGATGACAACCAGTTGGGCAGCAGCTCAAATGGATGGAGTTCTGTGATCTTTACATGCATACCAACACTGCAGATCTAAGAGTTACACCCTTCTAAGTTTTTGTTTGGTGTAGTGGTTAAGTGCACGGACTCTAATCTAGGAGAACCAGGTTTGTTTCCCCACTCCTCCACTTGCACCTGGCTGAATGACCTTGGGCAAGTCGTAGTTCTGATAAGAGCTGTTCTTGAAAAAAGAGCAGTTTCTGTCAAGAGCTCGCTCAGCCCCACCTACCTCACAGGGTGCCTGTTGCGGGGAGGGGAAGGGAAAGGAGTTTGTAAACTGCTCTGAGAAGCCTTTGGGTAGTGAAGTGCGGGGTATAAATCCAATCTCTTCTTCTTCTTCTAATCTGGGAGTACTGGGTTTGATTCCCCAATCCTCCACTTGCACCTGCTGGCTGACCTTGGAAAAGCCATAGTTCTGGCCAGGGCCGGCTCACCTGCTAGGCAAACCAGGCATTTGCCTAGAGCGCGGGCCGGCTTTTAGGGCACCAAACTAGCCCTATCCCCCTCTGTGCCCTCCCCACCACCACCAGCGGGACCGCCGCTGGTGGCTGCCGGCAGCGTGAGGAAGGCAGAGGAGCGGCAGTGGAGGAACTGAGGAGGAGGAGGAGGAAGACTCGTGAGCAGGGCTCCTCTGGTCGGAAGGACCCCAACTCCATGTGGGGGTGGCTGCCGGACATGCGGGACTTCCTGGGGGCAGGCTGGGTGCTCTGCCCCCCCCAGTTGACTGTGCGGACTCTGGGCCCACTGCTCAGGCCAGTCCCGGCACCTTTCTTCGCCGCTTCCCGAGAGCGAGCTGCCACCGCCATGCCCACAATGCCTCCCCGGGCAGGTCCGTGCCCCTCGAGGCTGGAGGTGCCCCAAAGAGCTGCACATGTACAGCGGAGTGGGAGCCCTGAGCCCTTTGGCCAGCCGACCAGCCCCGGCATGATGCCAGCAGAAGGCCAGCCTGCCCCCGGGCCTGAGTGAGGAGGAAGAGGAGGAGCACCACCGGTGCGCCCCGCTGTGGAGCCAGGTGAGTGTTGCAGCAGCGGGCAAAGGCCAGGGGGGAGGGCCGGGGGGAGCAAGCGAGTCTGGCTCCTGTTCCCAGAGCAAGCGAGCCTGGGCCCGCCCTTTCAACTGCAGCGGCAAGGAAGGAAGGGTCTCTCGGCTCCCAAGCCCGCCCGGGGGGGGGGGAGGCTGTCATTCCTGCAGATGTGGGGCCATTCAGAGCCACGGCAAGGAATCTGGATTGGAGGGTGAGGGGAAGCCTGGCCCGAGTGCCAGTGGTGGGGGCGGGTGGATCAGTTCCAAGGAGGAAGAAGTATTTTTCTCCCTTTCTCACAATACAAGAACTCGTGGGCACTCAATGAAATTAATGAGCAGTGGGCTTAGAACAGATAAAAGGAAGTAGTTCTTCACCCAAAGATTCATTAACATGTGGAATTCACTGCCGCAGGAAGTGATGGTGGCTACAAGCACAGACAACTTGAAAAGGGGATGAGATAAACATATAGAGCAGAGTTGCATCAGTGGCTGTTAGCCACAAGGTATAGATGGAACACAATATCTGGGGCAGTGATGCTCTGTATTCTTGTTGCTTGAGGGGGGGGGGGAAAAGTGGGAGGGCTTCGGCCCTGCTCATGGGCCTCCTGATGGCACCTGGGTTTTGGTCACTGTGTGACACAGAGTATTGGGCTGAATGGGCCATTGACATGATCTGACATGGTTTCTCTTATGTTCTTATGATGGTATGCTGGTATCTTTGTGTGTGACTTGGACCCAATACTGTGTTCAGAATAATTTTCTAGAGTGTACAGAAGTGTGTGTATGGAGATGGGGTTTGTCTGTCCATCTATGAAATACCAACACTGCAATTCTAAACACAGTTTCACCTTTCTAAATCTGTTGACTACATTATATTGATTAGTAGTTAATATTTTCAGTACATAAATTGTAATACCCTGTTAAATTTCTATAAGAGAGCATTTGTGCTGGATGATAAAAGCAGACCTCAAGTAACTTAACTGCATTTTTTTTTTTACTGATATACCCTCAAGTATGATGGAGTATCTCACAGAAATCCTACAAAACCAACCAAAAATATATCAGAAAATCTGCCAGCAGCTATTACTAAGAAGTGAACAGAATGCAATATTGTGGTGTCTCGATACTGGTTAATTGTTTGTGACAGTGAAATGTCTTGCTTTCCTTTAAAAAAAATGGAGCCAGAAGAAATTTTTCCATTAGTTATTTTGGTAAACTTTGAGAAATCAATTAAATGTCATGAATTAAACCAAGAAACTTTCCTTTATATTTCTAGTGCATAAGTGTGTACTAGCAGTGTTGTTAGGAGTGCATATTGCCAATCTCAGCACAACAGCCTTCATAATGTCTGACTTCTTCAGAAAAAGGACTCTCTTGTTTTCTGTTTGAAAGTCTTTTCCCCCTGTTATCTGTACTAAAACATGTTTGTTTTTCTTGCTGCTCTTTCGCATCACTGATGCAGTTGGCAGAAAGGAGGGTGATGCAGCCATTCCCAGGCTGGCCCAGCAGGTTGCCAGATGACTCAAAGGGCCAGTGAGGTTCAGCCTTGTCTTATACATCCCCAGGCACTGCCCAATATTTCTTTTTTTAGTAAGACCTCAGAGCTGTTGCCTGAATAGTCTTCCTCCTTCTTATCTACTGGTCTCCTTCTGCCTTGCTTCATCTACTTCTTTGTGACCCTTCTGTGATTTTTCTGGATAAATACAAGGGAAATTATTTTCTTTCTTTCTCTGCATCTGACAAGGGAGCTCTGGCTCATGAACACATGTGCTGCAATGGATGCTGTTAGGCTTTAAGGTGCTCCCAGACTTCTGTTGTGTTCGGCCTGACAGTCCCAACGTAAAGTAGGTAATCTTCATCCACACACACACACACACACACACACACACACAAACACAACCTTTATTGGCATATAAAATCAATAAGATAAAACTTCGTCAAGGTAAAATTATATCTGTAAGTCTTAAAACACCAATATTAGGAATAGTTCTTTGCTATCAAAATCTTGGACAAAAAAATCAGCAGTTTGTACAGTAACTTCTGGTGACTTGGCCCTAGGCAGTAAAGGCTTAATCAGAAGTAGTTGGAGATGTGAGTAAAGGGGGCAACATAGCAGAATATGATCTAAATTATCAGATTCTCTGAGTGGACAATTGCAAATCCTGTCACATTTCGGGATGCCTCTACATCTACCTGAGACCCAAGATAAGGGAAAAACATTAAATCTGGCTAGCATAAAGGCTCTGCATTGCAGCAGGATCACCAAATTAGAAAAGTATTGTGCCATACTGTTTGGTACATATCTGAGGCCAAGGGAAAAGGGGGAACAAGTGTACCCGGCACCTGCCTGGATTGTTTGGACTTCAGTGTTCCAAATTCTTCTACAAATTGCCCAATATATAAAAGTGTTAGCCAATCTGCTTTATCTACAACAGATGGCAAACTAAATTTAATAAGGGTTCCCGCCAAAGTTTACGGAGGTTCTGTCAACCCCAAGAATGTCCCAGTGAGAGAGACGAGACTGGTGGATTTCAAGCAATTTGTCTTTTTACTAAAGAGTATCAAAATCACATACACACAAAAACAGAATCACACACACATACAATCAAGTTACTTTAGGATTACAGCAATAGAAAAATAGTTCCATTTTACTTAGGAGGTAGGTAGGTATCAGTTTATACTTATCTGTCCTGAAGCCTTGTCTGATGCAATGAAGAATAGGGGAAGAAAATAGTACCTAGGGATATTTCTAATTCACACCGCTAGAACCAGCCAGCAAAGTGTGGACCTCTTTGGCTGCAGTCCAAGAGATCAGGAATAGACAATGGGGTTGTTTGATAGTAAGCTGGGCTTTAGGGGATAAAAAGTAGACAGAGGATGATGAAGGGGAATGCGGCTAGCAAAGCACATGGTCCCTAGCTTTTATAGGTTAATATTTGGGGTGGTTGACAACCTTGCCATGCTTGTGTCCACCCACCTGTAAGTCTGTCCCATCCCTACATCTTATTGGTGCGTGTAGTAAGGGGCAGAACCTTTAAGGGTTGGGCCAATATTGAAATACTAGACCTAACTCAAGACAAGCCATCTGGTCAGGTGTGAAATCTCAGCGCCAAGACATTTCCTTGAAGTGCAGATCGATTCCCAGACACTCAAGGCACATCCGTGAGGAAGTGGCAGTTCAGATGCAGATCAGGTCTGTGTATAGCATGACATCAAGTCTCTCAGTAATGGTGGATTTCCTCTCCTGGGTTGTCGTTTCTGCTAACAATGGCGAAATGTGCTTCACTTCCCCCTAAGGCTAGGAGCTGTATGTGTTTGCTAGCTTCATTAGCATGAAATGCAGCTAAATACCTTCTATGTGAAACCTCTCAAAACAGGTGATTCAAGCAGCTTTTCCTAAAGCCTATGGAGATATATGGATGCACAGTCCTTGTGAAATGTATCTGTCAGCAGATATAAATCCATACACCACAAATATAAGTCTCTTTCTCAACAAAAGTCTCATCTTGATTTTCCAAAGTATCCAGGTCAATGCCAATTGAGCGTATTTTAGAAGTTATAGCCTGTGCCCATTTGGTGTCAGTTAACACTGCCATTCTCTGGAATGTGTGTGGAGGGGAATCCTTCTTGCCTCTGCCTGGTACACTAATGATGTCTGCTGTCTGGGCTATTATCTGCTTTTGCTTTTCTGACCTTGGATGTTCCAGCTGCTCCTGACTCACTGGGAACAAATGGCTTTCCCTTTGCCCACTTTTTTCTCCCCGCATGCATGCACAGTGCTTATCGGCTTCTGCTTGTAAAGGGGGGTGTTATGAAACTAGCATAATTCAGGGAGCCCTGCTGCTGTGGGCCATTCCTGAACTACCAATAAACAGAATTCTTCTTATGAAGTGCTCTGTGGTGTGATCTGACTATCGAACCCTGACACTTGGATACATATGAGTCCATAGTCAAGTGTGTAATAAGGCTATTCTGAGGCCAATATTTAATGGTGCGAAGCCAATATTTAATAGTGGTGATCCATGCCCGCGAGTCTAGAAGATGGAATCTTCATCCTAAGGATGTAGTTTACCAGCACTATCATGACAGGGTGCACTGAAAAAAAATGGTTTGTACATCTCCAAGAATAATGAGGTAACAATCACTCTTAATCTATGTAGTGAATTTCAAAGGAAATGGTCATTTGTACCTTCTTCATTGTCAACTGTTCCTGAACTGGGGTGGCACCAATTCAAAATCACCATTCAGTTCCTATGGAATAACACTTTGTAACCACAATACCGTGATGAAGTCTACTGGTGATAATACTTAATGAACTAATAATGGCTTGCTACCTATTTTAAAGTGGTACCATTACAACTTTTAGTGATATTGCTGAATGGTCAGTAAGCAACTTTACTGGCAACAAAGGTCTTATGACACTTTAATGACTAACAAGTGTACATGTTGTTCTGAAACAGCAGAACAAAGTTTGAGTCCAGTGGCACCTTTAAAACCAACAAAGTATAAGCTTTTGTGTAAAATGTATTGAGGTATAAGCTTTTCTGGATTAGAATCCATGAACACTTCTGCGGACTTGGTGCGGCTGGGTTTGGCGAGGATGCGATTCTGCACCCATTCTTTTCAGACTGGAGCTGCCTCCACAGCTGGGGCTATGGGGTACCTGGTGCAGGATATTCAATGTTTGGGTCGGTGGCGCTCTTCTGCCTTCTGTCACGGCAGGGCCAGGGGGCGTGATGCAAGTAAGCAAAGTCCAAGAGCAGTCCGAAGTCAAGCCGAGTAAGACAAGCAGCAAAGTTCAAACAGGTTTAAATCAGAATCCAAAGCCAGGGTCAGACATACCAGAGTTCAATGTCCATAAATCCAAACGATGCCAGAGGAGTCAGAGACAAGAGCAGGGTCAACGAAGCCGAGGGTCAAAAGCCGAGGATCAAGACGACAAGAGTTCTGAAGCAGAGATACACGGAGTGGGTCCTGTCAAAAGACGTTTGCCAGCACAAGTTCCTTCCAGCAACAGGCTTGAAGATATACAGTACTGGCTAATTACCTCATTAGCTGGCAGGGAGCGAGGTCAAGCTCCAGTCAATACTCAGGGCTGAGAGATCGTCTTCCACGCATGCGTGCATTCTGGCCTCGATCTCTCAGCTCCTGTCTCCGTTGATTCCGGAGCCTGGTCACAGCTGGTGGTGAATCGTGTGAGGAATCTCTGTGCTGCAGCAAAGCCTGATCCTGTGCAGGTGTTTCCTGGAAGGTTCTATTCTCCTCATCACTTAGGGAGCTTTCAGCCACAGGAGCCAGCCTTTGTCTATAAGTCTCTGCTGCAGTACGTTCCTCAGGAGCCTGTGGTGTCAATTCCACATGCTCCTGGCTGGTACTGGCAGGTGCCTCATCAGGGTCATCAGCAGGGGCAGGCATGACACCTACAAGTTGTACGTGCATCCTATGTCCGGCTTATAGGGCGTTTTTTCCTGGAGATTGGTTGGGTCTTGTTCTGTGGTTCATTGTTTTCTCGTTACAGGTCCTGTTGGCCGATTGGAGAAGAAGCGGATCCTGATCTGTGGGCATAGTTTTATTTTTTGGGCGGCGCACCGTGCCAAACGCGTGCCCATTGGTTCACAGTTGGGGCTTGGCCAGGTGGCCATGATTGAATGGCTGGGGCGCCGGGGCTTGCAGCGGCCCGGCCTTTTACATCTACTGTTTGAGGGGAGGGGAGGACCCGTACCCCATATTTTACTGATCCATTTGTGTGGCAATGACCTCGTCCTGATAAAAGGCAAAGCCTTGATTTTATAGGCTCAAGAGGACTTCCAGATTATTAAACGGTGGTGGCCTGGGACGGTGATTGTTTGGTCTGCTATGGTTCCGTGCTTGGTGTGGCGAGGGGCCAGCAAGCCCTTGACCATTGATAAAGCTCACCGTAAGGCTAACCAAGAGATTTGCAGGGTGCTGGAAGAGGGCCTTGGCACGTATATGCCTCTTCCTGGGATCAGGATCAGAGAACATGTACCAGAGTGATAGCGTGCACCTATCAGAGTTTGGATTGGATATTTTCTTGGAGAACTTATGGCAAGGGCTTCGTGGGGCTCTAGGCCTTTAAATGGGTGCATTAGGTCTAAGCAGAGGCTTTGCGGTGGCAGGATGTCATTCAAACAGATTGTGGCTCGGTGACCACCGGCTTATAACCTCCTTTGGGGTTTAGGGGTCTTGCCAGTACAGTCTTTGGGCCCTGCAGCCCGGGACAGAGAAAGCAGACTGCCTGGGGAATTGCCCGGTGTTATTCCTCCCTTTGAGCCTTGAGGCTTGGGTGTTGGGAGGCTCCTGGCAATCATCCGTGCTGTGCTGACTGGATGCAAGCCATTCCCTTTGGCTACCATCCGGGGCTGGGTGGCTCACCCTTGTCCAATTGGCAGGGGAGGTGTCTTTGACATCTGGCCTTGCCATGCCGCAACCTGCCTGCCCTTGCCATTCCTTGTTTGTTAATGAAGTTAATAAAGTGGCCCGTTCAGTACCCCAGATTGGTTGTCTGTCTCTTCTTTCCAGATTGGGGCAATAACTGTAAGAGAAAATATACTAAAGATCATGTATAGGTGATACCTAACACCGTATAGAGTAGCTAAAATGGAAAAGGTCTCCTTTAAAGGATGCTGGAGATATAATAACGTACTCATTTTTTCACATATGGTGGCAATGCTAAGTACAAAAAAATGGTAGAATGTATTTAAAATAACAGAAGAAATTACAAAGGAAAATTACCACGTGCCATGTGATGGAATGAGTGTCTCTGGCCTCAGCTCCTGCCAACCTAGAAGTTCAAAAGCAAGAAATTGCAAGTAGATAAATAGGCACCGTTTCAGTGGGAAGGTAACAGCATTCTGTGCAACTCGGCATCTAGCCATACCGGCCACATGACTATGAAAACGTCTTCGGACAGCACTGGCTCTTCGGCTTGGAAACGGAGACGAGTACCGCCCCCTAGAGTAGGATTCAACTAGCTTTTGAGCAAGGGAAACCTTTACCTTTTACCATTCATCAATCCATGTTTTGGATTTAAGTTTCTCAGCAGAATTACTATTGCTCCTGTTTTCAGTGTTAATTTTTGTGGAGGTAATCCACTACTTTCCAATGAGTTTAAACATTATGTGGGGTATTTAATTTACACTATAGTAAATTTTACATTCTCCATCCATTGTAGAAATTATAGTGGTGTTAATATAATCACAGTGCTCATTTATTGGAACTAGGATTACAGACACTGAATGCTGAAGAATGGGTTGTGCTGTGAAAGTAGTTCTGTATGCTGTTATTATGTCAGTTGTTAAGCACTATTGTGGTAGTCTTATTGCACAATTTGCACTGGGATGGTTCCATTTCCCACTTGTATGACATTTTGTGCAAAGGTGTTATCTGATTTTTCTCTCATGTTTGTTTTTAAATTATTTTGAAAAGTGGCCAAGGAAAGCTTGTCTTCAAACAGTTTTGTATTATTGCCTGGCTTGATGAGTGAGGAAAAATTGATAAAATTTGTCTGAAATCTCCACCTAATAGAATTACTTTTCCTCCAAAGGGTACGTTGGTTTGCATGAGGTCTTTTAGTAATGTGTGTATTACCATAAGAGCATTTGCTGATGCTATAGATGTCTCATCCCATAGAATTAATTATGTTTCTTGGATATCTTTGGCTTCTTTACTATTAGGAGATAGAGCTGATACAGAATTTTCTGTTAGAATTAGTGATGTACTGTTGTACTGTTCATCCTCCTTTAAGTAACATGGCTGCTATCCCTGTCCAAGCTACAACAATGCATTTTTTCATTGCCCCAACAAGATATGTATCAATGTGTTTATATTTATTTATATATATATATATATACTAGTAAGGAAAGCCCGTCGTGGCGGTAGACGACGGGCCCTAGATAGGAAGGAAGGGCGAGTGGAAGGGAGGAATGGAGAAGAGGAGGTAGAGAGAGAGAGACAGAGGTAGATAGGGGGGAAAGAGAGAAAAGGGGTGGAGACAGAGTGGGGTTAGTGGTAGTAATTTGGAAAGGAAGGAAGGAAGGAAGGAAGGAAGGAAGGAAGGAAGGAAGGAAGGAAGGAAGGAAGGAAGGAAGATGGGTAGAAAGACAGAG